>NW_024060493.1:0-17500 GCF_016432855.1 Salvelinus namaycush | reverse complement strand
GGAAGAGGAAGAAGAGGACGGGAGGAAGGGAGGGAGAGGAGGAGGAAGAAGAGGAGAGGGAGAAGAGGAGAGGAAGAAGGGAAGGGTATTCTCCTAGGGGAGAGTCTTACAACGGGGAGTCCTTCAGGGCTGGGAGAAGGGATGGGAGAAGGGCTGGGAGAAGGGCTGGGAGAAGGGCTGGGAGTAGGGATGGGAGAAGGGATGGGAGAAGGGCTGGGAGAAGGGCTGGGAGTAGGGATGGGAGAAGGGCTGGGAGAAGGGATGGGAGAAGGGCTTGTAGTAGGGCTGGGAGAAGGGCTGAGAGAAGTGATGTGAGAAGGGCTGGGAGAAGGGATGGGAGAAGGGCTGGGAGTAGGGCTGGGAGAAGGGATGGGAGAAGGGCTGGGAGAAGGGATGGGAGAAGGGCTGGGAGTAGGGCTGGGAGAAGGGCTGAGAGAAGTGATGTGAGAAGGGCTGGGAGTAGGGCTGGGAGAAGGGCTGGGAGTAGGGATGGGAGAAGGGCTGGGAGAAGATCTAAGAGTAGGGCTGGGAGAAGGGCTGGGAGTAGGGCTGGGACAGAGGCATGGGAGTCTGGATCTGCGTGTGAAAGCAGAGCAGGGTGCTGAGTCACACTCCTATACTCTCTGGGGAGACAGAGAGGCATTCCAGGCTGGGACACAGGAGGTGGGGGCCAGGAGGGACAACCAGGACAAATGAGCCTAAGCCCTGTTTCCTCCCTCCACACCCACACACACCCACACACACACACACACACACACACACACACACACACACACACACACACACACACACACACACACACACACACACACACACACACACAGTGAGTAAGGACGAGTCTGGCTGTAGACAGACATGGAAGGCCAGAGGTGGAGACGTATAATGAATTACAGCACTAAAATAAAAAAAGTCTCCCTAAATATAACATAAAAAGCCTCTCCCTTTCTCCCTCTCTCCCTCTCTCTCTCTCTCTCCCTCTCTCTCCCACTCTCCCTCTCTCTTTCTCCCCCCCCTCTCCCTCTCCCCCCCCCCTCTCTCTCTCTCTCTCTTACTCTCTCCCTTTCTCTCTCTCTCCCTCTCCCTCTCTCTCCCTTTCTCCCTCTCTCTCTTTCTCCCTTTCTCTCTCTCCCCCCTTCTCTCTCTTTTGCTCAACTCTTTTAGACCACTGTTAACATCACAGAAAAGGCCATGTTACTCCAGAATGGACCAGACTCTCACTACATAGCGTGTTTTCTCTCCAAACATACTTAGTTATTTACAACACAGTTTAACTTTATTACATTCCACTCTTCACCACCTGCTAAAACAGCATTAGTGCCTCCTTTTTTACCAGACAAAACACAACCCCTCTCTAAACTGCACCAGAAAAGGCTGACATTTGCTGAAATTTAGCAGAGGGGCAGAGTAGCCTTCTTTTGTATACAGGGCAGCGATACAATCCTCAAGGAGAATCATTTGTTATCTGTCTAAACTTTGGTGAGTGTGCTTGTTGACTGACCCATTGTTACAGGAGATGCTTTCAAGGCCGTTGTTGGGGGCCAGAGTCCTTATTTCTCAGCCATGAAGTTATGATTACCATAGTGGGGCTCATCCATCTCATTCTGAACCTCTCTTTCACACACACACACACACACACACACACACACACACACACACACACACACACACACACACACACACACACACACACACACACACACACACACACACACACATCCACACACACACACACGCACACACACACACTCACACATACTCACACTCTCTCCACACACACACACACACTCTCTCCACACACACACACACTCTCTCTCCACACACACACACACACTCTCTCTCTCTCTCCACACACACACACACACACAAAGCGAAGCCGCCCACAGCTGCGTCAGCCCATCTCCCAACAACCCAATCTGTTTTCTTTCCCATGATGTTTCCCATTGGCACAGAGAGGAGAAAACCTGATTTACTCCCCCACAGGGCCCATACAGTTGCACTGATATGGAAAATGATTTCAGAGGCTGCTTGAGCCCATAACGTTATTTCTGTCTCTTACGTTAATGACACACATTTCTTCCCAGCATTGTGCATCTCACAGAAGGATGAGGGAGGGAGGGAGAGGGGAGGGGAGGAAGAAGAGGAAAGGAGGGGAGGGGGAGACGAGGAGGAAGAAGAGGAGAGGAGGGGAGGGAGAGAAGAGGAGGAAGAAGGGAGGGGGGAGGAGGAAGAAGAAGGGAGGGGGGAGGGGGAGGAAGAAGAGGAAAGGAGGGGAGGGTAGGAGGAAGAAGAGGAAAGGAGGGGAGGGAGAGAAGAGGAGGAAGAAGGGAGGGTGAGGAAGAGGAAGAAGAGGATGGGAGGAAGGGAGGGAGAGGAGGAGGGAGAAGGGAGGGGGGAGGAGGAGGAAGAAGGGAGGGGGGGAGGAAGAGGAAGAAGAGGACGGGAGGAAGGGAGGGAGAGGAGGAGGAAGAAGAGGAGAGGGAGAAGAGGAGAGGAAGAAGGGAAGGGTATTCTCCTAGGGGAGAGTCTTACAACGGGGAGTCCTTCACCCCTCACACTGTATCCTGACATCCAAGAGTTCTCTCACACTCCACATGACACACACAAACACACACACATACACACACACACACACACACACACACACACACACACACACACACACACACACACACACACACACACACACACACACACACAAAATCCAATCTAGCGCGGGAATTTAAATTATCACGGCTTTCAAAATAAGCCTCCCAAAACCACAGCATAAAAATATCCTTGCGAGAAACAGGGCAAACGCAAAGAAGGATTTCTTCACCTGGCTCCACTGTATTCAGCTCAGGGGCTTGTATAATCTCTATCATTTAATACAGCTTGTATAATCTCTATCATTTAATACAGCTTGTATAATCTCTATCATTTAATACAGCTTGTATAATCTCTATCATTTAAAACAGCTTGTATAATCTCTATCATTTAAAACAGCTTGTATTATCTCTATCATTTAATACAGCGTGTATTATCTCTATCATTTAATACAGCTTGTATTATCTCTATCATTTAATACAGCTTGTATAATCTCTATCATTTAAAACAGCTTGTCTTATCTCTATCATTTAATACAGCTTGTATTATCTCTATCATTTAATACAGCTTGTATAATCTCCATCATTTAATACAGCTTGTATAATCTCTATCATTTAATACAGCTTGTATAATCTCTATCATGTAATACAGCTTGTATTATCTCTATCATTTAATACAGCTTGTATTATCTCTATCATTTAATACAGCTTGTATAATCTATATCATTTAATACAGCTTGTATAATCTCTATCATTTAATACATATTGTATAATCTCTAATACAGCACCCCAAACATCATCTAATAATGGTAGCAACCAATACACCAATCCCTTTCAGAAAACAGCCTGGACGTTGACTTCGTGAACACACACTTATTTCAATCATTGTTTAGGTTGTTGTTAGAAAGGTACAGAGACAGATACATGAGGAATGACAGGATGAAAATGAGCTCAGTAGAGAGGGTAGAGGACCATACAGTAGGGAGGGTAGAGGACCATACAGTAGGGAGGGTAGAGGACCATACAGTAGGGAGGGTAGAGGACCATACAGTAGGGAGGGTAGAGGACCATACAGTAGGGAGGGTAGAGGACCATACAGTAGGGAGGGTAGAGGACCATACAGTAGGGAGGGTAGAGGACCATACAGTAGGGAGGGTAGAGGACTGTACAGTAGGGAGGGTAGGGGACCATACAGTAGGGAGGGTAGAGGACCATACAGTAGGGAGGGTAGAGGACCATACAGTAGGGAGGGTAGAGGACCATACAGTAGGGAGGGTAGAGGACCGTACAGTAGGGAGGGTAGGGGACCATACAGTAGGGAGGGTAGAGGACCATACAGTAGGGAGGGTAGAGGACCGTACAGTAGGGAGGGTAGGGGACCATACAGTAGGGAGGGTAGAGGACCATACAGTAGGGAGGGTAGAGGACCATACAGTAGGGAGGGTAGGGGACCATACAGTAGGGAGGGTAGAGGACCATACAGTAGGGAGGGTAGAGGACCATACAGTAGGGAGGGTAGGGGACCATACAGTAGGGAGGGTAGAGGACCATACAGTAGGGAGGGTAGAGGACCATACAGTAGGGAGGGTAGAGGACTGTACAGTAGGGAGGGTAGGGGACCATACAGTAGGGAGGGTAGAGGACCATACAGTAGGGAGGGTAGAGGACCATACAGTAGGGAGGGTAGAGGACCGTACAGTAGGGAGGGTAGGGGACCATACAGTAGGGAGGGTAGAGGACCATACAGTAGGGAGGGTAGAGGACTGTACAGTAGGGAGGGTAGGGGACCATACAGTAGGGAGGGTAGAGGACCATACAGTAGGGAGGGTAGAGGACCATACAGTAGGGAGGGTAGAGGACCATACAGTAGGGAGGGTAGAGGACCGTACAGTAGGGAGGGTAGGGGACCATACAGTAGGGAGGGTAGAGGACCATACAGTAGGGAGGGTAGAGGACCGTACAGTAGGGAGGGTAGGGGACCATACAGTAGGGAGGGTAGAGGACCATACAGTAGGGAGGGTAGAGGACCATACAGTAGGGAGGGTAGGGGACCATACAGTAGGGAGGGTAGAGGACCATACAGTAGGGAGGGTAGAGGACCATACAGTAGGGAGGGTAGGGGACCATACAGTAGGGAGGGTAGAGGACCATACAGTAGGGAGGGTAGAGGACCATACAGTAGGGAGGGTAGAGGACTGTACAGTAGGGAGGGTAGGGGACCATACAGTAGGGAGGGTAGAGGACCATACAGTAGGGAGGGTAGAGGACCATACAGTAGGGAGGGTAGAGGACCGTACAGTAGGGAGGGTAGGGGACCATACAGTAGGGAGGGTAGAGGACCATACAGTAGGGAGGGTAGAAGACCATACAGTAGGGAGGGTAGGGGACCATACAGTAGGGAGGGTAGAGGACCATACAGTAGGGAGGGTAGGGGACCATACAGTAGGGAGGGTAGAGGACCATACAGTAGGGAGGGTAGAGGGCCATACAGTAGGGAGGGTAGGGGACCATACAGTAGGGAGGGTAGGGGACCATACAGTAGGGAGGGTAGAGGACCATACAGTAGGGAGGGTAGAGGACCATACAGTAGGGAGGGTAGGGGACCATACAGTAGGGAGGGCAGAGGACCATACAGTAGGGAGGGTAGAGGACCATACAGTAGGGAGGGTAGAGGACCATACAGTAGGGAGGGCAGAGGACCATACAGTAGGGAGGGTAGGAGACCATACAGTAGGGAGGGTAGAGGACCATACAGTAGGGAGGGTAGAGGACCATACAGTAGGGAGGGTAGGGGACCATACAGTAGGGAGGGTAGAGGACCATACAGTAGGGAGGGTAGAGGACCATACAGTAGGGAGGGTAGGGGACCATACAGTAGGGAGGGTAGAGGACCATACAGTAGGGAGGGTAGAGGACCATACAGTAGGGAGGGTAGAGGACCATACAGTAGGGAGGGTAGGGGACCATACAGTAGGGAGGGTAGAGGACCATACAGTAGGGAGGGTAGAGGACCATACAGTAGGGAGGGTAGAGGACCATACAGTAGGGAGGGTAGAGGACCATACAGTAGGGAGGGTAGGGGACCATACAGTAGGGAGGGTAGAGGACCATACAGTAGGGAGGGTAGAGGACCGTACAGTAGGGAGGGTAGAGGACCGTACAGTAGGGAGGGTAGAGGACCGTACAGTAGGGAGGGTAGGGGACCATACAGTAGGGAGGGTAGGGGACCGTACAGTAGGGAGGGTAGAGGACCGTACAGTAGGGAGGGTAGGGGACCATACAGTAGGGAGGGTAGAGGCCCATACAGTAGGGAGGGTAGAGGACCATACAGTAGGGAGGGTAGGGGACCATTCAGTAGGGAGGGTAGAGGACCATACAGTAGGGAGGGTAGAGGACCATACAGTAGGGAGGGTAGAGGACCATACAGTAGGGAGGGTAGAGGACCATACAGTAAGGAGGGTAGAGGCCCATACAGTAGGGAGGGTAGAGGACCATACAGTAGGGAGGGTAGGGGACCATTCAGTAGGGAGGGTAGAGGACCATACAGTAGGGAGGGTAGAGGACCATACAGTAGGGAGGGTAGGGGACCATTCAGTAGGGAGGGTAGAGGACCATACAGTAGGGAGGGTAGAGGACCATACAGTAGGGAGGGTAGAGGCCCATACAGTAGGGAGGGTAGAGGACCATACAGTAGGGAGGGTAGAGGACCATACAGTAGGGAGGGTAGGGGACCATACAGTAGGGAGGGTAGAGGACCATACAGTAGGGAGGGTAGAGGACCATACAGTAGGGAGGGTAGAGGACCATACAGTAGGGAGGGTAGAGGACCAGACAGTAGGGAGGGTAGAGGACCGTACAGTAGGGAGGGTAGAGGACCGTACAGTAGGGAGGGTAGAGGACCGTACAGTAGGGAGGGTAGAGGACCATACAGTAGGGAGGGTAGAGGACCATACAGTAGGGAGGGTAGAGGACCATACAGTAGGGAGGGTAGAGGACCGTACAGTAGGGAGGTTAGAGGACCATACAGTAGGGAGGGTAGAGGACCATACAGTAGGGAGGGTAGAGGACCATACAGTAGGGAGGGTAGAGGACCATACAGTAGGGAGGGTAGAGGACCATACAGTAGGGAGGGTAGAGGACCATACAGTAGGGAGGGTAGAGGACCATACAGTAGGGAGGGTAGAGGACCATACAGTAGGGAGGGTAGGGGACCATACAGTAGGGAGGGTAGAGGACCATACAGTAAGGAGGGTAGAGGACCATACAGTAGGGAGGGCAGGGTACCATTGAATCTGTTCATTAGCGAACGGCAAAACACATAATAACGTTAATACAACATTAACTATGACTAGTTTCCAACGTTAATACAACATTAACTATGACTAGTTTCCAACGTTAATACAACATTAACTATGACTAGTTTCCAAGGCAAATAACTTGAATGACTTTAAAGTAGAACTCACAGTGGTTTAACTACTTTGCTGATATGAAGGGAAAAAACAGGCAATCATAACATCAGTCAAAAATATCAAATTCCCAGTTTATGCTTCAAAACCTACTTTATAAGAGGATTTAAAAGTAGGTTATATTTGACTCAAAAATAACCTATTGTTGGCAGAATAGATGGATGCAGTTCAATGCATGAGAGTATTCAGACCACTTGACGTTTTCCACATTTTGTTAGGTTACAGCCTTATTCTAAAATGTATTAAATCGTTTTTTCCCCCTCATCAATCTACACACAATACCCCATAATGTCAAAGCAAGAACAGTTTTTTTTGACATTTTTGGATAATTATTCAAAAATAAAAAACGTAAATATCACATTTATTCAGACCCTTTACTCAGTACTTTGTTGAAGCACCTTTGGCAGCGATTACAGCCTCGAGTCTTCTTAAGTATGACGCTACAAGCTTGGCATTTCAACTGTATCTATTTTGGAAGTTTCTCCCATTCGTCTCTACAGATCCTCTCAAGCTCTGTCAGGTTGGATGGGGAGCATCGCTGCACAGCTATTTTCAGGTTTCTTCAGATATGTTAGATTGGGTTCAAGTCCGGGTTCTGGCTGGGCCATTCAAGGACATTCCGAGACTTGTCCCGAAGCCACTCCTGCGTTGTCTTGACTGTGCGCTTAGGGTCGTTGTCCTGTTGGAAGGTGAACTGTCGCCCCAGTCTGAGGTCCTGAGTGCTCTGGAGCAGGTTTTCATCATGGATCTCTCTGTACTTTGCGCCGTTCATCTTTGCCTCAATCCTGACTAGTCTCCCAGTCCCTGCTGCTGAAAAACATCCCCACAGCATGATGCTGCCACCACCATGCTTCACCGTAGGGATGGTGCCAGGTTTCCTCCAGACGTAACGCTTGGCATTCAGACCAAAGAGTTCAATCTTAGTTTCATCAACCAGAGATTCTGGTTTCTCACGCACGGCCGCGTTCCCTACTCTATATTGCTATTGAATTTTCACAAATGCTTTACTAAAAGTAATTGCCAAACATTCTATGATTTTATGAAAATGTGAAAATGACCATATGTAAGTGCTTGCTTGTTAGAGAATGTAAAGAAAGGTGTCATATCCTTCCTGGGGGGGTATATGTATATCCTTCCTGGGGGGGTATATGTATATCCTTCCTGGGGGATATATGTATATCCTTCCTGGGGGTGTATATGTATATCCTTCCTGGGGGGGTATATGTATATCCTTCCTGGGGGGGTATATGTATATCCTTCCTGGGGGATATATGTATATCCTTCCTGGGGGTGTATATGTATATCCTTCCTGGGGGGGTATATGTATATCCTTCCTGGGGGGGTATATGTATATCCTTCCTGGGGGGGTATATGTATATCCTTCCTGGGGGGTATATGTATATCCTTCCTGGGGGGTATATGTATATCCTTCCTGGGGGGGTATATGTATATCCTTCCTGGGGGGGTATATGTATATCCTTCCTGGGGGGGTATATGTATATCCTTCCTGTGGGGGTATATGTATATCCTTCCTGGGGGGTATATGTATATCCTTCCTGGGGGGGTATATGTATATCCTTCCTGGGGGGGTATATGTATATCCTTCCTGGGGGATATATGTATATCCTTCCTGGGGGGGTACATGAACACATTTTAATAACATTTAACGTTGCTAAAATGCTGTCAGTTCCACTTTAAATATGACTAAGTTTCAATGTTCTCCACTTCGTCTCACAGGTCTCCTTCCAAACAGGATTTTCACACTCATCCATTTTCACTGGAAACATCAAATGGAATGTTCTGGATGGGGTTAGTTTTACAGCTGATGACTGATCTGACTGAATCCTTGGGTTTTATGTCCCGTAAGCATGGTTTGGATTGGCTTAGTGACTAACTGTTGCGTGCCATTTTTCGACAAAGGAAAATGGTCCTCAGACACATACTCACACACACGCATGCCATGTAGTTGGAAAATAAGGTTAGAAACAAGTGTTCAGCAATTCTCTGTAATTACTCCCCTTTAACTTTTCAACTTAATTGGCAAATGAAGACATGGTTTAAACCTTGGGCAGATGTTCCTTCCCCCGGGGTGACCAGAAGGCTCCAGACTGGCAACGCCTGGCACAGGGGATGGAGTCACTTTCTCTCGCTTGCTCTGTGTGTGTGTGCGCGCACAAGCATGTGTGTGTATGTGTGTGTGTGTGTGTGTGTGTGTGTGTGTGTGTGTGTGTGTGTGTGTGTGTGTGTGTGTGTGTGTGTGTGCGTGCGTGCGTGCGTGCGTGCGTGCGTGCGTGCGTGCGTGCGTGTGCAGTGACGCCACACAGGAGGCAGTTAAAGTGTGTTTTGTGAGTGTGTTGAAGGAGGGGACTATACCCAGCACACCACACATATGCCCCTAGCCACATCAAAGGACGCCTCATAACCAAGTGCTGGGTGGTCTCCCCCTGCCTTAAGACCAACTGCGTTATGGTTAGGGGGGGATACCGTGGGCTACCGTGTTCTGTCTAACTGGGAAGACATGTTTGATTAGTTTGCTTTAGCTGAGATAGCAACAAGTTTGAGCTAAGACCGAGGAGAACACACACATAGACGTACAGTATGTAGACATTGACACACACACACACACACACACACACACACAGACACACACACACACATAGACGTACAGTATGTAGACACTGACACACACACACACACACACACATAGACGTACAGTATGTAGACACTGACACACATACACACGTAGACGTACAGTATGTAGACACTGACACACACACGTAGACGTACAGTATGTAGACACTGACACACACACGTAGACGTACAGTATGTAGACACTGACACACACACACACACACGTAGACGTACAGTATGTTGACACTGACACACACAGACACACTGACGTACAGTATGTTGACACTGACACACACAGACACACTGACGTAGACGTACAGTATGTAGACACTGACACACACAGACACACGTAGACGTACAGTATGTTGACACTGACACACACACACACACACATAGACGTACAGTATGTAGACACTGACACACACACACACACACACATAGACGTACAGTATGTAGACACTGACACACACACACACACACACACACACACGTACAGTATGTAGACACTGACACACACACGTAGACGTACAGTATGTAGACACTGACACACACACACGTAGACGTACAGTATGTAGACACTGACACACACACACACGTAGACGTACAGTATGTTGACACTGACACACACAGACACACTGACGTACAGTATGTAGACACTGACACACACAGACACACGTAGACGTACAGTATGTAGACACTGACACACACACACGTAGACGTACAGTATGTTGACACTGACACACACAGACACACTGACGTAGACGTACAGTATGTAGACACTGACACACACTGAAACATGAACTTACACGGAGCACTCAGACCCCCCCCATGACACCGTATAACTCTGAGAGCAGCTCAGATTCATCACTACAGATTTAGTCCGCTGTCTCTCCTTTTCACTTTCATCCCCCGTTCTCTCCTTCTCTCCGTTTTCTCCCTCCAGCTCCATCATTCATCCCCCTCCGTTTTCTCTCTCCGTCCTCACACCCTCTCCATCATCTCTTTGTCTCTCCATCCTTCCCCCCATTGCTTTAGCTCCATATTCCTGTCCTCCCTCATCACCTCCCACTCTCCTTCTTACCTTCCCTCCTTCTTTAAAAATGGACTTCCTCCCAATTCTCCCTTCTCTTCTTTAGGATACAACCCCCAGCACCCAATCCCCCTGACTCCGTCTGTCTCTCTCCTCCCTCTGTTCACCCCTCCCTCTGTCAGAGACACCCATAAATCACTATCCCAGCATGCTCACTGGAATGTCCAGTTGTCTCTTGTCTCGCTGTCTTTTCTCAGTGTATTGAGAACCCAGCATCTCTCTCTGTCTCTCTGTCTCTCTCTCTCTCTGTCTCTCTCTCTCTCACTCTTTCGCTCTCTCTCTCTGTGTGTGTCTCTCTCTCAATTCAATTCAATTCAATTCAATTGACTTTATCTCTCTCTCTCTCTCTCTCTCTGCCTCTCTCTCTCTCTCTCTCTCTGTCTCTCTCTCTCTCTCTCTGTCTCTCTCTCTCTCTCTGTGTCCAGGGCATGGTGGAGGGTTGAGTAGAGAGCAGAGCAGAGGGGTGGTGACCTGTGTGTTCTCTGCTGGCTGAGTGTAATATGATAAAGTCCTGTGAGGATCTGTGTGAGAGGAACACAAGGCAGCCATCCCCCTGCTCTGGCATCTCTCTGTTCTGATGTCTTCTGTCAGAGCAGCCGAGGGGAGCGGAGACAGAACACAGCTGATAACCTAACGGCTAGCCTTTTTAAGGTCCCTGAAGATCATTTGCTGTTTTTCTCAGAGGAGAATGGAGAGAACAACCAGGAGTAATGTTAAATTCTTGTAACATTGGATGAGACAAATGTGGGTGTTTAGGAGAAAACCTGGAGATGGACTGAAGAAAGGCACCTGGGTAGTCAAGGTCAGCCGGGTGTTACTTTGTACTTCAAGAGAATACACAATAAGCAACTGAGAGAGAGAGAGAGAGTTTTTGTGTGTGTGTGTGTGTGTGTGTGTGTGTGTGTGTGTGTGTGTGTGTGTGTGTGTGTGTGTGTGTGTGTGTGTGTGTGTGTGTGTGTGTGTGTGTGTGTGTGTGTGTGTGTGTGTGTGTACAACTGTGGCCCTCAAGGACATTTCTCCTCATAAATCTGCTCATAAACTCATTCCACCATAAGGACACTCCTGTCTAGACCCTGCTCCCATCCTGCTCCCGTTTAGACCCTACTCCCATCCTGCTCCCATCCTGCTCCCGTCTAGGCCCTGCTCCCGTCTAGACCCTGCTCCCGTCCCGTCTAGGCCCTGCTCCCGTCTAGACCCTGCTCCCGTCCCGTCTAGGCCCTGCTCCAGTCTAGACCCTGCTCCCATCCCGTCTAGGCCCTGCTCCCGTCTAGGCCCTGCTCCCGTCTAGGTCCTGCTCCCGTCTAGACCCTGCTCCCGTCTACATTTACATTTTACATTTTAGTCATTTAGCAGACGCTCTTATCCAGAGCGACTTACAGTAGAGTGCATACATTTTATTACATTTTTACATACTGATTTTACATACTGAGACAAGGATATCCCTACCGGCCAAACCCTCCCTAACCCGGACGACGCTATGCCAATTGTGCGTCGCCCCACGGACCTCCCGGTTGCGGCCGGCTGCGACAGAGCCTGGGCGCGAACCCAGCCCAGCCTGGGCGCGAACCCAGAGACTCTGGTGGCGCAGCTAGCACTGCGATGCAGTGCCCTAGACCACTGCGCCACCCGGGAGGCTGGAAGGCCCTTCTCCCGTCTAGACCCTGCTCCCGTCTAGACCCTGCTCCCGTCTAGGCCCTTCTCCCGTCTAGACCCTGCTCCCGTCTAGGCCCTGCTCCCGTCTAGGCCCTGCTCCCGTCTAGACCCTGCTCCTGTCTAGACCCTGTTCCCGTCTAGACCCTGCTCCCGTCTAGGCCCTGCTCCCGTCCCGTCTAGGCCCTGCTCCCGTCTAGACCCTGTTCCCGTCTAGACCCTGCTCCCGTCTAGGCCCTGCTCCCGTCCCGTCTAGGCCCTGCTCCCGTCTAGACCATGCTTCTGTCTTGGCCCTGCTCCCGTCTAGACCCTGCTCCCGTCTAGGCCCTGCTCCCGTCTAGACCCTGCTCCCGTCTGGACCCTGCTCCCGTCGAGACCCTGCTCATGTCTAGGCCCTGCTCCCGTCTAGACCCTGCTCATGCAGATAACCACCCAGTCAAACTAGGCCTTAAACTTCAGTTATACGGGGCGGCAGGTGGTTAGTGGTTAGAGGCAGGTAGCCGTCATTGTAAAAATAATTTGTTCTTAGCTGACTAGTTAAAGAAAGGTTAAATAGATTAAAAAATATATATATACCTCCCATCCACTGACACCGGTCATCCCTGGAATGATGTTACACTGAGTCTGACACCGGTCATTCCTGGAATGATGTTACACTGAGCCTGACACCGGTCATTCCTGGAATGATGTTACACTGAGCCTGACACCGGTCAATCCTGGAATGATGTTACACTGAGTCTGACACCGGTCATTCCTGGAATGATGTTACACTGAGTCTGACACCGGTCATTCCTGGAATGATGTTACACTGAGCCTGACACCGGTCATTCCTGGAATGATGTTACACTGAGCCTGACACGGGTCATTCCTGGAATGATGTTACACTGAGTCCGACACCGGTCATTCCTGGAATGATGTTACACTGAGCCTGACACCGGTCATTCCTGGAATGATGTTACACTGAGTCTGACACCGGTCATTCCTAGAATGATGTTACACTGAGCCTGACACCGGTCATTCCTGGAATGATGTTACACTGAGCCTGACACCGGTCAATCCTGGAATGATGTTACACTGAGTCTGACACCGGTCATTCCTGGAATGATGTTACACTGAGTCTGACACCGGTCATTCCTGGAATGATGTTACACTGAGCCTGACACCGGTCATTCCTGGAATGATGTTACACTGAGCCTGACACCGGTCATTCCTGGAATGATGTTACACTGAGTCTGACACCGGTCATTCCTGGAATGATGTTACACTGAGCCTGACACCGGTCATTCCTGGAATGATGTTACACTGAGTCTGACACCGGTCATTCCTGGAATGATGTTACACTGAGTCTGACACCGGTCATTCCTGGAATGATGTTACACTGAGCCTGACACCGGTCATTCCTGGAATGATGTTACACTGAGTCTGACACCGGTCATTCCTGGAATGATGTTACACTGAGTCTGACACCGGTCATTCCTGGAATGATGTTACACTGAGTCTGACACCGGTCATTCCTGGAATGATGTTACACTGAGTCTGACACCGGTCATTCCTGGAATGATGTTACACTGAGCCTGACACCGGTCATTTCCTGGAATGATGTTACACTGAGCCTGACACCGGTCATTCCTGGAATGATGTTACACTGAGTCTGACACCGGTCATTCCTGGAATGATGTTACACTGAGTCTGACACCGGTCATTCCTGGAATGATGTTACACTGAGTCTGACACCGGTCATTCCTGGAATGATGTTACACTGAGCCTGACACCGGTCATTCCTGGAATGATGTTACACTGAGTCTGACACCGGTCATTCATGGAATGATGTTACACTGAGTCTGACACCGGTCATTCCTGGAATGATGTTACACTGAGCCTGACACCGGTCATCCCTGGAATGATGTTACACTGAGTCTGACACCGGTCATCCCTGGAATGATGTTACACTGAGCCTGACACCGGTCATTCCTGGAATGATGTTACACTGAGCCTGACACCGGTCATTCCTGGAATGATGTTACACTGAGTCTGACACCGGTCATTCCTGGAATGATGTTACACTGAGCCTGACACCGGTCATTCCTGGAAAGATGTTACACTGAGTCTGACACCGGTCATTCCTGGAATGATGTTACACTGAGTCTGACACCGGTCATTCCTGGAATGATGTTACACTGAGTCTGACACCGGTCATTCCTGGAATGATGTTACACTGAGCCTGACACCGGTCATTCCTGGAATGATGTTACACTGAGTCTGACACCGGTCATTCCTGGAATGATGTTACACTGAGTCTGACACCGGTCATTCCTGGAATGATGTTACACTGAGCCTGACACCGGTCATCCCTGGAATGATGTTACACTGAGTCTGACACCGGTCATTCCTGGAATGATGTTACACTGAGCCTGACACCGGTCATTCCTGGAATGATGTTACACTGAGCCTGACACCGGTCATTCCTGGAATGATGTTACACTGAGTCTGACACCGGTCATTCCTGGAATGATGTTACACTGAGCCTGACACCGGTCATTCCTGGAAAGATGTTACACTGAGTCTGACACCGGTCATTCCTGGAATGATGTTACACTGAGTCTGACACCGGTCATTACTGGAATGATGTCACACTGAGCCTGACACCGGTCATTCCTGGAATGATGTTACACTGAGCCTGACACCGGTCATTCCTGGAATGATGTTACACTGAGCCTGACACCGGTCATTCCTGGAATGATGTTACACTGAGCCTGACACCGGTCATTCCTGGAATGATGTTACACTGAGCCTGACACCGGTCATTCCTGGAATGATGTTACACTGAGCCTGACACCGGTCATTCCTGGAATGATGTTACACTGAGCCTGACACCGGTCATTCCTGAATGATGTTACACTGAGCCTGACACTGGTCATTCCTGGAATGATGTTACACTGAGCCTGACACCGGTCATTCCTGGAAAGATGTTACACTGAGTCTGACACCGGTCATTCCTGGAATGATGTTACACTGAGCCTGACACCGGTCATTCCTGGAATGATGTTACACTGAGCCTGCTCAACAGCTGCTGCCCCAAACACACTTCAGCGGGAATGAGTCAAATTAAGAGCCTTTCCTGTAATCTGTACAGAGCTGAGAGAAGGTCCTCTTTACTGGAACACCAGCAGACCAAGTGAACATACAGCAGGCCGGTCATAAAATCCTGGGCGGACTCCCTCCCTCCGCTTCTCCAATTGGTTAAGTCAGGCAGAAACACAGCAGCTCCAAGGTCAAGCCGGGGACTGGGAAGAGAAGGGATATCAACATGACGAACCACTGGCTGGCTGACTGGCTTACTGACTGGATTACTGACTGGCTGGCTGGCTACCACTGCCATTTACCGCCCCATCTTCCTCAGTAAAGTACACAGCTGGCTGGCTGTTTTCCCATGAGCTTCATCTGTTTGGGCCGAATCAGAACCTGTAGAAGAGTATAGCCTCCTAGAATGGCTTTTGTTTGGGCCGAATCAGAACCTGTAGAAGAGTATAGCCTCCTAGAATGGCTTTTGTTTGGGCCGAACCAGAACTTGTGAAGAGTATAGCCTCCTAGAATGGCTTTTGTTTGGGCCGAATCAGAACCTGTAGAAGAGTATAGCCTCCTAGAATGGCTTTTGTTTGGGCCGAATCAGAACCTGTGAAGAGTATAGCCTCCTAGAATGGCTTTTGTTTGGGCCGAACCAGAACCTGTAGAAGAGTATAGCCTCCTAGAATGGCTTTTGTTTGGGCCGAACCAGAACCTGTAGAAGAGTATAGCCTCCTAGAATGGCTTTTGTTTGGGCCGAACCAGAACCTGTAGAAGAGTATAGCCTCCTAGAATGGCTTTTGCTTAAAGGTCCAATGCAGCCGTTTTTATCTCAATATCACATCCTTTCTGGGTAACAAATAACATTTTCAAAAATAAACAAAAATAGATTTTTAGCAAAGAACAATTTCTGAAGCAAGAATTTTGCTAGGACTGTCTGGGAGTGGTCTGAGTGGGGAGGGGGAAACTAAAAGCTAGCTGTTATTGGCAGAAAGGATATGAACTCGCTTTCTTATTGGTCTATTGACTAATTTACAGCCTGGTGACATCACCATTCTACTGACATTTACTTTATGTTCGTATTGTTATTTTTTACTATTTCTTATTTTTGTTGCATTGTCGAGTAGAAACTTGCAAGTAAGCATTTCGTTGGACAATGTACGCCATGCGTATCCCCTACATATGACTAATAAAACTTGAACCAGGCAGGCAAAAAGTCCATCCCACCAAAACAGGCTCTTACACAAAAATTTGATTCTCATAGTTTTCACAATCTCACAGTATTATTCCTACCTCATAGTGTGGAAATATATATAAAAACACAGAAAATCACATTTTTGACTGCACTAGGCCTTTAATGAAATCATACATTGATTGTCAATGGAAGACTAGACTTCTCCTGTCAGAGTCTGGGTCTCTGTGTGTAGGTCATGTCCAGAGAGTGAAATGGGGCAAGAGGCTTTGAGAAGGGGAGTGAGGACGGTGAGAAGGGGGGGTCAGAGGCTTTGAGAAGGGGAGTGAGGACGGTGAGAAGGGGGCCAGCGGCTTTGAGAAGGGGAGTGAGGACAGTGAGAAGGGGGCCAGAGGCTTTGAGAAGGGGAAGTGAGGAAGGTGGAGAAGGGGGTCAGAGGCTTTGAGAAGGGGAGTGAGGACAGTGAGAAGGGGGCCAGAGGCTTTGAGAAGGGGAGTGAGGAAGGTGAGAAGGGGGTCAGAGGCTTTGAGAAGGGGAGTGAGGACGGTGAGAAGGGGGCCAGCGGCTTTGAGAAGGGGAGTGAGGACGGTGAGAAGGGGGGTCAGCGGCTTGAGAAGGGGAGTGAGGCAGTGAAATGGGGCCAGCGGCTTTGAGAAGGGGATTGAGGACTGTGAGAAGGGGGTCAGGGGCTTTGAGAAGGGGAGTGAGGACAGTGAAATGGGGGTCAGAGGCTTGAGAAGGGGAGTGAGGACAGTGAATGGGGGTCAGAGGCTTTGAGAAGGGGAGTGAGGAAGGTGAGAAGGGGGCCAGCGGCTTTGAGAAGGGG
>NW_024060492.1:2500-24090 GCF_016432855.1 Salvelinus namaycush | reverse complement strand
ACACCACACCACACTACATTACACCACACTACATTACACCACGCCCCACTACATTACACCACGCCACACTACATTACACCACGCCCCACTACATTACACCACGCCACACTACATTACACCACGCCACACTACATTACACCACACCACACTACATTACACCACACTACTTTACACCACACCACACTACATTACACAACACTACATTACACCACGCCACACTACATTACACCACGCCACACTACATTACACCACGCCACACTACATTACACCACACTACATTACACCACACCACACTACATTACACCACGCCACACTACATTACACCACGCCACACTACATTACACCACACTACATTACACCACGCCACACTACATTACACCACACTACATTACACCACGCCACACTATATTACACCACGCCACACTACATTACGCCACGCCACACTACATTACACCATGCCACACTACATTACACCACACTAAATTACACCACACCACACTACATTACACCACGCCACACTACATTACACCACACTACATTACACCACGCCACACTACATTACACCACGCCACACTACATTACACCACGCCACACTACATTACACCACACCACACTACATTACACCACGCCACACTACATTACACCACACTACATTACACCACATTACATTACACCACGCCACACAACATTACACCACGCCACACTACATTACACCACGCCACACTACATTACACCACACTACATTACACCACACTACATTACATTACACCACGCCACACTACATTACACCACGCCACACTACATTACACCACACTACACTACACCACACTACATTACACCACACTACATTACACCACGCCACATTACACCACACCACACTACATGACACCACGCCACACTACATTACAACACACTACACTACACCACACTACATTACACCACACTACATTACACCACACTACATTACACCACACTACATTACACCACGCCACGCCACACTACATTACACCACGCCACACTACATTACACCACACCACACCACGCCACACTACACCACGCCACACTACATTACACCACACTACATTACACCACGCCACACTACATTACACCACGCCACACTACATTACACCACGCCACACTACATTACACCACACTACATTACACCACGCCACACTACATTACACCACACTACACTACATTACACCACGCCACACTACATTACACCACACTACATTACACCACACCACACTACATTACACCACGCCACACTACATTACACCACACCACACTACATTACACCACACTACATTACACCACACTACATTACACAACACTACATTACACCACACTACACTACATTACACCACACCACATTACACCATGGCACACTACATTACACCACGCCACACTACATTACACCACACTACATTACACCACGCCACACTACATTACACCACGCCACACTACATTACACCACACTACATTACATTAAACCACGCCACACTACATTACACCACGCCACACTACATTACACCACACTACATTACACCACGCCACACTACATTACACCACACTACACTACATTACACCACGCCACACTACATTACACCACACTACATTACACCACACCACACTACATTACACCACGCCACACTACATTACACCACACTACATTACATTACACCACACTACATTACACCACACTACATTACACCACACTACATTACACCACACCACATTACACCATGGCACACTACATTACACCACGCCACACTACATTACACCACACTACATTACACCATGGCACACTACATTACACCACGCCACATTACACCACGCCACACTACATTACACCACGCCACACTACATTACACCACGCCACACTACATTACACCACGCCACACTACATTACACCACGCCACACTACATTACACCACGCCACACTACATTACACCACACTACATTACACCACGACACACTACATTACACCACGCCACACTACATTAGACCACACTACATTACACCACGACACACTACATTACACCACGCCACACTACATTACACCACGCCACACTACATTACACCACACTACATTACACCACGACACACTACATTACACCACGCCACACTACATTACACCACACCACACTACATTAGACCACACTACATTACACCACGAGACACTACATTACACCACGCCACACTATATTACACCACGCCACACTACATTAAACCACACTACATTACACCACGCCACACTACATTACACCACACTACATTACACCACGCCACACTACATTACACCACGCCACACTACATTACACCACGCCACACTACATTACACCACGCCACACTACATTACACCACGCCACACTACATTACACCACACCACACTACATTACACCACACTACATTACACCACGCCACACTACATTACACCACGCCACACTACATTACACCACATTACACCACGCCACACTACATTACACCACGCCACACTACATTACACCACGCCACGCCACACTACATTACACCACACTACACCACGCCACACTACATTACACCACACTACATTACAACACACTACATTACACCACGCCACACTACATTACACCACACTACATTACACCACGCCACACTACATTACACCACGCCACACTACATTACACCACACTACATTACACCACACTACATTACACCACACTACATTACACCACACTACATTACACCACGCCACACTACATTACACCAAGCCACACTACATTACACCACACTACATTACACCACACTACATTACACCACGCCACGCTACATTACACCACACTACATTACACCACACCACATTACACCACACTACATTACACCACACTACACTACATTACACCACGCCACACTACATTACACCACGCCACACTACATTACGCCACACTACATTACACCACGCCACACTACATTACACCATGCCACGCTACATTACACCACACTACATTACACCACGCCACACTACATTACACCACGCCACACTACATTACACCACGCCACACTACATTACACCAC
Organism: Salvelinus namaycush; assembly: GCF_016432855.1. Classification (NCBI taxonomy): domain Eukaryota; kingdom Metazoa; phylum Chordata; class Actinopteri; order Salmoniformes; family Salmonidae; genus Salvelinus; species Salvelinus namaycush. The sequence goes on along the minus strand of NW_024060492.1, from coordinate 21,033 downwards.
ACTACATTACACCACACTACATTACACCACACTACACCACACTACATTACACCACACTACATTACACCACGCCACACTACATTACACCATGCCACACTACATTACACCATACTACATTACACCACGCCACACTACATTACACCACGCCACACTACATTACACCACGTCACACTACATTACACCACGCCACACTACATTACACCACACTACATTACACCACACTACATTACACTACACTACATTACACTACACTACATTACACCACGCCACACTACATTACACCACGCCACACTACATTACACCACGCCACACTACATTACACCACACTACATTACACCACACTACATTACACCACACTACATTACACTACACTACATTACACTACACTACATTACACTACACTACATTACACCACACTACATTACACCACGCCACACTACATTACACCACGCCACACTACACTACATTACACCACACTACATTACACCACACTACATTACACCACATTACACCACACTACATTACACCACGCCACACTACATTACACCATGCCACACTACATTACAACACACTACATTACACCACGCCACACTACATTACACCACGCCACACTACATTACATTACACCACACTACATTACACCACACTACATTACACCACACTACATTACACCACACTACATTACACTACATTACACCATGCCACACTACATTACACCACACTACATTACACCACACTACACCACACTATATTACACCACACTACATTACACCACACTACATTACACCACACTACATTATATTAGATCTGTCTCTGAACGGAGAGGAGGTAGGAAAATATCTGATGGTACAGCTTACCATTTCCATTCCCCACACACACACACACACACACACACACACACACACACACACACACACACACACACACACACACACACACACACACACACACACACACACACACACACACACACACACACACACACACACACACACACACAAATAAGACCAACAGAAAAGCCACCCAATCGGGAGAGATGTAGTACATTAGAGAAGAGAGAGGAGAGCCAGAGTGAAAGAGAGAGGAGAGCCAGAGAGAAAGAGAGAGGAGAGCCAGAGAGAAAGAGAGAGAGAAAAAGGAACAAAAGAGAGAGAGAGAGAGAGAGAGAGAGAGAGAGGAGAGACAGAGAGAAAGAGAGAGGAGAGCCAGAGAGAGGAGAGCCAGAGAGAGAGGAGAGAAAGAGAGAAAGAGAGAGGAGAGCCAGAGAGAAAGAGAGAGGAGAGCCAGAGAGAAAGAGAGAGGAGAGAAAGAGAGAGGAGAGCCAGAGAGAAAGAGAGAGGAGAGAAAGAGAGAGGAGAGCCAGAGAGAAAGAGAGAGGAGAGCCAGAGAGAGGAGAGCCAGAGAGAGGAGAGCCAGAGAGAAAGAGAGAGGAGAGCCAGAGAGAAAGAGAGAGGAGAGCCAGAGAGAAAGAGAGAGGAGAGCCAGAGAGAGAGGAGAGCCAGAGAGAGAGAGAGCCAGAGAGAGGAGAGCCAGAGAGAGAGAGGAGAGGAGAGCCAGAGAGAGAGAGGAGAGTCAGAGAGAAAGAGAGAGGAGAGTCAGAGAGAGGAGAGCCAGAGAGAGGAGAGCCAGAGAGAGAGAGGAGAGGAGAGCCAGAGAGAGAGAGGAGAGTCAGAGAGAAAGAGAGAGAGAGAGAGAGGAGAGCCAGAGAAAAAGAGAGAGGAGAGCCAGAGAGAAAGAGAGAGGAGAGCCAGAGAGAGAGAGGAGAGCCAGAGAGAGAGAGAGAGGAGAGCCAGAGAAAAAGAGAGAGGAGAGCCAGAGAGAGGAGAGCCAGAGAGAGAGGAGAGGAGAGCCAGAGAGAGAGAGGAGAGCCAGAGAGAGAGAGAGAGAGAGGGAGAGAGACAGAGAGAGAGAGAGAGAGCGCCAGAGAGAGAGAGAGAGGAGAGCCAGAGAGAGAGAGAGGAGAGCCAGAGAGAGAGAGAGAAGAGCCAGAGAGAGAGAGAGAGAGAGAGAGAGGAGAGCCAGAGTACAGAGAAAAAGAGAGAGGAGTACAGAGAAAAAGAGAGAGGAGAGCCAGAGAGAGAGAGATAGGAGAGCCAGAGAGAGAGGAGAGCCAGAGAGAAAGAGAGAGGAGAGCCAGAGAGAAAGAGAGGAGAGGAAAAGGAATGAAAGAGAGAGAGAGAGAGAGAGAGAGAGAGAGAGAGAGAGAGAGAGAGAGAGAGAGAGAGGAGAGAGAGCGAGAGAGAGAGAGGAGAGCCAGATAGATAGATAGATAGATAGATAGATAGATAGATAGATAGATAGATAGATAGATAGATAGATAGATAGATAGATAGATAGATAGATAGATAGATAGATGTACCCTGGCTGGAAGGGTATCTGAAACCCTACCTCTTCAAACAGTGTCTTAAATAAGACATCTGAAACCCTACCTCTTCACACAGTATCTTAAATAAGACATCTGAAACAAACATTATCTTAAATAAGACATCTGAAACCCTACCTCTTCAAACAGTATCTTAATTAAGACATCTGAAACCCTACCTCTTCACACAGTATCTTAAATAAGACATCTGAAACCCTACCTCTTCACACAGTATCTTAAATAAGACATCAGAAACCCTACCTCTTCAAACAGTATCTTAAATAAGACATCTGAAACCCTACCTCTTCACACAGTATCTTAAATAAGACATCTGAAACCCTACCTCTTCACACAGTATCTTAAATAAGACATCTGAAACCCTACCTCTTCAAACAGTGTCTTAAATAAGACATCTGAAACCCTACCTCTTCACACAGTATCTTAAATAAGACATCTGAAACCCTACCTCTTCAAACAGTATCTTAAATAAGACATCTGAAACCCTACCTCTTCACACAGTATCTTAAATAAGACATCAACCCTACCTCTTCAAACAGTATCTTAATTAAGACATCTGAAACCCTACCTCTTCAAACAGTATCTTAAATAAGACATCTGAAACCCTACCTCTTCACACAGTATCTTAAATAAGACATCAACCCTACCTCTTCAAACAGTATCTTAAATAAGACATCTGAAACCCTACCTCTTCAAACAGTATCTTAAATAAGACATCTGAAACCCTACCTCTTCAAACAGTATCTTAAATAAGACATCTGAAACCCTACCTCTTCAAACAGTATCTTAAATAAGACATCTGAAACCCTACCTCTTCAAACAGTATCTTAATTAAGACATCTGAAACCCTACCTCTTCAAACAGTATCTTAAATAAGACATCTGAAACCCTACCTCTTCAAACAGTATCTTAAATAAGACATCTGAAACCCTACCTCTTCACACAGTGTCTTAAATAAGACATCTGAAACCCTACCTCTTCAAACAGTATCTTAAATAAGACATCTGATACCCTACCTCTTCACACAGTATCTTAAATAAGACATCTGAAACCCTACCTCTTCAAACAGTGTCTTAAATAAGACATCTGAAACCCTACCTCTTCAAACAGTATCTTAAATAAGACATCTGAAACCCTACCTCTTCACACAGTATCTTAAATAAGACATCTGAAACCCTACCTCTTCAAACAGTGTCTTAAATAAGACATCTGAAACCCTACCTCTTCACACAGTATCTTAAATAAGACATCTGGAACCCTACCTCTTCAAACAGTATCTTAAATAAGACATCTGAAACCCTACCTCTTCACACAGTATCTTAAATAAGACATCAGAAACCCTACCTCTTCACACAGTATCTTAAATAAGACATCTGAAACCCTACCTCTTCAAACATTATCTTAAATAAGACATCTGAAACCCTACCTCTTCACACAGTATCTTAAATAAGACATCTGAAACAAACATTATCTTAATAAGACATCTGAAACCCTACCTCTTCACACAGTATCTTAAATAAGACATCTGAAACCCTACCTCTTCACACAGTATCTTAAATAAGACATCTGAAACAAACATTATCTTAATAAGACATCTGAAACCCTACCTCTTCAAACAGTATCTTAAATAAGACATCTGAAACCCTACCTCTTCACACAGTATCTTAAATAAGACATCTGAAACCCTACCTCTTCAAACAGTATCTTAATTAAGACATCTGAAACCCTACCTCTTCAAACAGTATCTTAAATAAGACATCTGAAACCCTACCTCTTCAAACAGTATCTTAATTAAGACATCTGAAACCCTACCTCTTCACACAGTATCTTAAATAAGACATCTGAAACCCTACCTCTTCACACAGTATCTTAAATAAGACATCTGAAACCCTACCTCTTCAAACAGTATCTTAAATAAGACATCTGATACCCTACCTCTTCACACAGTATCTTAAATAAGACATCTGAAACCCTACCTCTTCAAACAGTATCTTAAATAAGACATCTGAAACCCTACCTCTTCAAACAGTATCTTAAATAAGACATCTGAAACCCTACCTCTTCAAACAGTATCTTAAATAAGACATCTGAAACCCTACCTCTTCAAACAGTATCTTAAATAAGACATCTGAAACCCTACCTCTTCAAACAGTATCTTAAATAAGACATCTGAAACCCTACCTCTTCAAACAGTATCTTAAATAAGACATCTGAAACCCTACCTCTTCAAACAGTATCTTAAATAAGACATCTGAAACCCTACCTCTTCACACAGTATCTTAAATAAGACATCTGAAACCCTACCTCTTCAAACAGTATCTTAAATAAGACATCTGAAACCCTACCTCTTCACACAGTATCTTAATAAGACATCTGATACCCTACCTCTTCACACAGTATCTTAAATAAGACATCTGAAACCCTACCTCTTCAAACAGTATCTTAAATAAGACATCTGATACCCTACCTCTTCACACAGTATCTTAATAAGACATCTGATACCCTACCTCTTCACACAGTATCTTAAATAAGACATCTGAAACCCTACCTCTTCACACAGTATCTTAATGAGACATCAACCCTACCTCTTCAAACAGTATCTTAAATAAGACATCTGAAACCCTACCTCTTCAAACAGTATCTTAAATAAGACATCTGAAACCCTACCTCTTCACACAGTATCTTAAATAAGACATCTGATACCCTACCTCTTCACACAGTATCTTAATGAGACATCTGAAACCCTACCTCTTCACACAGTATCTTAAATAAGACATCTGAAACCCTACCTCTTCACACAGTGTCTTAATAAGACATCTGATACCCTACCTCTTCACACAGTATCTTAATGAGACATCAACCCTACCTCTTCAAACAGTATCTTAAATAAGACATCTGAAACCCTACCTCTTCACACAGTATCTTAAATAAGACATCTGAAACCCTACCTCTTCAAACAGTATCTTAAATAAGACATCTGAAACCCTACCTCTTCAAACAGTATCTTAAATAAGACATCTGAAACCCTACCTCTTCAAACAGTATCTTAAATAAGACATCTGAAACCCTACCTCTTCACACAGTATCTTAAATAAGACATCTGAAACCCTACCTCTTCAAACAGTATCTTAAATAAGACATCTGAAACCCTACCTCTTCACACAGTATCTTAATAAGACATCTGATACCCTACCTCTTCACACAGTATCTTAAATAAGACATCTGAAACCCTACCTCTTCAAACAGTATCTTAAATAAGGACATCTGATACCCTACCTCTTCACACAGTATCTTAATAAGACATATGATACCCTACCTCTTCACACAGTATCTTAAATAAGACATCTGAAACCCTACCTCTTCACACAGTATCTTAATGAGACATCAACCCTACCTCTTCAAACAGTATCTTAAATAAGACATCTGAAACCCTACCTCTTCAAACAGTATCTTAAATAAGACATCTGAAACCCTACCTCTTCACACAGTATCTTAATGAGACATCTGAAACCCTACCTCTTCACACAGTATCTTAATAAGACATCTGATACCCTACCTCTTCACACAGTATCTTAATGAGACATCAACCCTACCTCTTCACACAGTATCTTAAATAAGACATCAACCCTACCTCTTCAAACAGTATCTTAAATAAGACATCTGAAACCCTACCTCTTCACACAGTATCTTAAATAAGACATCAACCCTACCTCTTCAAACAGTATCTTAAATAAGACATCAGAAACCCTACCTCTTCACACAGTATCTTAAATAAGACATCTGAAACCCTACCTCTTCACACAGTATCTTAATAAGACATCAGAAACCCTACCTCTTCACACAGTGTCTTAAATAAGACATCAGAAACCCTACCTCTTCACACAGTATCTTAAATAAGACATCTGAAACCCTACCTCTTCAAACAGTATCTTAAATAAGACATCAGAAACCCTACCTCTTCACACAGTATCTTAAATAAGACATCTGAAACAAACATTATCTTAATAAGACATCAACCCTACCTCTTCAAACAGCATCTTAATGAGACATCTCAGCCTTATTTGCACTTGTCTTTTCCTACCATCTCTTCTTTATTAAGGAAACAGGTACTTCCTATGACTGAGATATGTGGTTGTCCAACCTAGCTATCTCCAGGTGAATGACTCACTAAATGGGAGTCTCCCTGGACAAGAGCGTCTGCTGAATGACTAACATGTATATGTGAGTGGCTAGGGGGAAGGGGATTGGCTGACAGGACAATGATGTCACAGTCTGATGTCACACTCACCTTGACGTTTCCACCAATCAGGTCGGGCGGCTCCTCGTCCGTTTCCAAGGCAACGTTGATGGTTGCGAACGGCCGGCTAGCCATCTGCTGCATCTCACGGAGAAGTTGCTGTGAGGAAGAGGAGAGACTCCAGTGACGAAGAAGAAAGAGAACACAGTTCATTTCATAAAACTCTCAATAATCATTTTGCGTCCCAAATTACACCCAATTACATATAAATGACTACTTACTACTAACTAATTACTACTACTATTACTACTGCATTACTTCTGACCAGGGCCTTACGGGCCGGGCCTTACGGGCCGGGGAATACTGCCTACTGCCTATCAGGACAAAGACAACATTCAATACAACAGAAATGATGAGTACCACTGTCACAACCTGCAGATAAGTGGGGTGCTGTCGTCGTTTTAGACTACGACAAATACAAAGAAGAGATTCAGAGAACAACTCAGCAATGAACGTTTCTATAGAAAACTGACTGTTGATCCCACACAGGTGTTCCAAAGGGAAATACGCTCTAATCTGGAGCCCTATTTAACCACCTCTCAAAACCTGAATATGAATATCTTCGCTGCAAATGTGCCATACGTCCATGCCTGTACATTTTACCGAAATGACACAAACCTAAAACACAACAAGGCAGACCAGTGGTGGCAGGAACAGGCTCAATACTAGAGCCGTTGTCGATCTTTGTAGACTCTTTTATTAAAACTCATGTGCAAAGCATTACCATCTTATGTAAAAGACTCTATAGACTTCATAAACAAGATCTCACCAATAACGGGATTAACAGAAGACTGTATTTTAGTCACATTAGATGTCGAGAGTCTATATACATGCATTCCCCATGTGGGGGGGCTGGCAGCACTAGGACACTATTTGGGAGACAGAGATACTAATGAATATCCACCAACAAACTTCATTCTAGAGCTGAATATGTTTTGACGTACAACTATTTCAGGTCTGATGATGAATACAACCTCCAAGCGAATGGAACATCGATGGGTCTACATCCGCTCCGAGCTGTGCGAACCTCTATATGGGTCCTACGCTAACCTCTATATGGGTCCTACGCTAACCTCTATATGGGTCCTACGCTAACCTCTATATGGGTCCTACGCTAACCTCTATATGGGTCCTACGCTAACCTCTATATGGGTCCTACGCTAACCTCTATATGGGTCCTACGCTAACCTCTATATGGGTCCTACGCTAACCTCTATATGGGTCCTACGCTAACCTCTATATGGGTCTTCTTGAAGAACGTTTTGTTAATAATGAAAACGAGAATCCATTTTTGAATGAAGTCCTGAAGTGGTATCCATATATTGACGACATTTTTTGCATATGGGAAGGAAACTGAAAAAGAGCTGTCAGACTTTATGCCACTACTCAACGACATTGACCCCAATCTCAAATTCACGATTGAACGTGACACTCAACGTGTTCGTTGCCTCGATATGCGGATTGAGAAATCAAATGGAACCCTGTTTAACAACTACAGAAAAGAAACGGACAGAAATACTCTATTACAGGGGGACAGCTTCCACCCTGGGCCATTAAAAAGAGGACTTCCAAGAAGCCAGTTTTTCAGACTGTGTCGTCTATGTCACTCAACAGAGGATTATCTAGAAAAAGCAGCGGGGATTCGCAATAGGTTTCTAAGAAGAGGCTATTCGTCACAATGTGTGAATTTGGCATTGGGAAAAACACGAGATGAACTGCTACAACAAAGACTACAGAACACTCTGTAAATGTTCACAACCACATAGACTTTGAACTCGCGAAAAGTGGGAGACGCTGTCAAGAAACACTGGCATCTTTTATCATCGGACCCAGCTTTGCCGGCTGAATTTAAAAATCCACCACTTATTGTGTATAGGAGAAGTTGAAATTTACGCGATAAATTGGTCCATGCCAACTGCCAGCCACAAAAGAAAAGGCTCTTTTACGCCCTCTACCAAATGGTAGCTATAAATGCAGAGGATGCGCACAGTGCAACAATATGATGAAGTGTGAATATTTCTGCCACCCTCACACAGGAAAACGGTTCCTAATAAATTACATTATTAGATGTTCCACCACCCATGTTATCTACATGATTAAATGTCCATGCGGGCTGTGTTAGGAGAAAGGAGAAACGACAGGGATTATCCAGTCGCTGTACATTTCAATGACCTAAAACATGACATTTCCACCTTTAGATTTTGTGGCATTGAGAAAGTTAAGATATCAGACAGGGGAGGTGATATTAATAATGTTATGTTGTGAATGTGAACATGAATTACGCCCCTATTTCAGCTTACTCTGACGTTTTTCTTACGACGTAGCCAATGATTTATGAAAACTTGCTCGGTAGGTCGATGTCCTCATTGTGGTTTTACAGACGTGTTTAATACGTCTTATTTACACAGTTTATTTGAATATTTATGAAATGCATATTGTTATATTTGGTAGCACTTATTTGTTTTTCCTTCGCCTCCAACCCCCTTCGATGCGTGGAACGGATGTGGGTGGGAACACGTCTACATAAGGGTAAACGTAAAGCTCTGACGAAGACCGTGAGGCCGATACGTAAAGCTCTGACGAAGGCCGTGAGGTCGATACGTAAAGCTCTGACGAAGACCGTGAGGTCGATACGTAAAGCTCTGACGAAGGCCGTGAAGCCGATACGTAAAGCTCTGACGAAGACCGTGAGGTCGATACGTAAAGCTCTGACGAAGGCCGTGAGGTCGATACGTAAAGCTCTGACGAAGGCCGTGAGGTCGATACGTAAAGCTCTGACGAAGGCCGTGAGGTCGATACGTAAAGCTCTGACGAAGGCTGTGAAGCCGATACGTAAAGCTCTGACGAAGACCGTGAGGTCGATACGTAAAGCTCTGACGAAGGCCGTGAGGCCGATACGTAAAGCTCTGACGAAGGCCGTGAGGCCGATACGTAAAGCTCTGACGAAGGCCGTGAGGTCGATACGTAAAGCTCTGACGAAGGCCGTGAGGTCGATACGTAAAGCTCTGACGAAGGCCGTGAGGCCGATACGTAAAGCTTTGACGAAGGCCGTGAGGCCGATACGTAAAGCTCTGAGGAAGGCCGTGGGGCCGATACGTAAAGCTCTGAGGAAGGCCGTGAGGCCGATACGTAAAGCTCTGACGAAGACCGTGAGGCCGATACGTAAAGCTCTGACGAAGGCCGTGAGGCCGATACGTAAAGCTCTGACGAAGGCCGTGAGGCCGATACGTAAAGCTCTGACGAAGGCCGTGAGGCCGATACGTAAAGCTCTGACGAAGGCCGTGAGGCCGATACGTAAAGCTCTGACGAAGGCCGTGAGGCCGATACGTAAAGCTCTGACGAAGGCCGTGAGGCCGATACGTAAAGCTCTGACGAAGGCCGTGAGGCCGATACGTAAAGCTCTGACGAAGGCCGTGAGGTCGATACGTAAAGCTCTGACGAAGGCCGTGAGGTCGATACGTAAAGCTCTGACGAAGGCCGTGAGGCCGATACGTAAAGCTTTGACGAAGGCCGTGAGGCCGATACGTAAAGCTCTGAGGAAGGCCGTGGGGCCGATACGTAAAGCTCTGAGGAAGGCCGTGAGGCCGATACGTAAAGCTCTGACGAAGACCGTGAGGCCGATACGTAAAGCTCTGACGAAGACCGTGAGGCCGATACGTAAAGCTCTGACGAAGGCCGTGAGGCCGATACGTAAAGCTCTGACGAAGGCCGTGAGGCCGATACGTAAAGCTCTGACGAAGGCCGTGAGGTCGATACGTAAAGCTCTGACGAAGGCCGTGAGGTCGATACGTAAAGCTCTGACGAAGGCCGTGAGGTCGATACGTAAAGCTCTGACGAAGGCCGTGAGGCCGATACGTAAAGCTTTGACGAAGACCGTGAGGCCGATACGTAAAGCTCTGACGAAGACCGTGAGGCCGATACGTAAAGCTCTGACGAAGGCCGTGAGGCCGATACGTAAAGCTCTGACGAAGGCCGTGAGGCCGATACGTAAAGCTCTGACGAAGGCCGTGAGGTCGATACGTAAAGCTCTGACGAAGGCCGTGAGGTCGATACGTAAAGCTCTGACGAAGGCCGTGAGGTCGATACGTAAAGCTCTGACGAAGGCCGTGAGGCCGATACGTAAAGCTTTGACGAAGGCCGTGAGGCCGATACGTAAAGATTATTAAAAATCAGTGAAACTATCAAGAGCAGTGTTCGGTTTCCTTTTCCCTTCATCTTGTTCAGCTGTTACCATGGCACCTGCAAAAAAAGATTGCTCAAGATGTGCAAGTGCCTTTTGAATTTTAGACGGGTAAATAAAAAGCAGACATTGAATATCCCTTTGAGCAGGGTGAAGTTATTAATTACACGTTGGATGGTGCATCAATACACCCAGTCACTACAAAAGTACAGACTTAACTCAGTTCCCGGAGAGGAAGGAAACAGTTACCGAGTTTAAAGGCTGTGATAGGAGAAAACTGAGGATGGATCAACAACATTATAGTTACTCCACAATACTAACCTAAATGACAGAGTGAAAAGAAAGACGCCTTTACAGAATATAAATATTCCAAAACATGCTTCCTGTTTGCAACAAGGCACAAAAGTAATACTGCAAAAATGTGGCAAAGAAATTAATACAAAGTGTTATGTTTGGGGCAAATCCAACACAACACATTACTGAGTATCACTCTTCATATTTTTAAGCATAGTGGTGGCTGCATCATGTTATGGGTATGCTTGTAATCATTAAGGACTAGGGAGTTTTTTAGGATACAAATAACAGAATAGAGCTAAGCACAAGAAAATCCTAGAGGAAAACTTGAATTTCCAACAGACACAATGAGAAAACTTCACCTTTCAGCAGGACAATAACCTAAAACACAAGGCCAAATATACACTGGAGTTGGTTACCAAGACGACATTAAATGTTCCTGAGTGACCTAGTTACAGTTTTGACTTAAAACGTCTTGAAAATCAACGGCAAGACTTGATAACGGCTGTCTATCAACAACAAACTTGACAGAGCTTGAAGAATTTGTAGAAGAATAATGTGTAAAAATTGTACAATCCTCTTAGAGATTTACCCAGAAAGACTCACTTTGTTTGCGATTTGTAATCGCTGCCAAAAGGTGATCCCTAACATGTATCAACTCAGCGGGTTGAATAATTCTGCAATCAAGATACTGAACATTTGTGTTTTTATTTAACTATTTCTAAATAAAATGGGAAAATAAACTTTGACATTTTAGTGCAGATAGATTTTTTTGTTTTACTAAATTCTTTTAATCCCACATTGTCACAACAAAATATGGAAAAAGTCAAAGGGTGTGAACACTTTCTGAAAAAACTGTAGCAGGGTGATTCTAGAGAGACGTGTAGCAGGGTGATTCTAGAGAGACGTGTAGCAGGGTGATTCTAGAGAGACGTGTAGCAGGGTGATTCTAGAGAGACGTGTAGCAGGGTGATTCTAGAGCGACGTGTAGCAGGGTGATTCTAGAGCGACGTGTAGCAGGGTGATTCTAGAGAGACGTGTAGCAGGGTGATTCTAGAGCGACGTGTAGCAGGGTGATTATAGAGAGACGTGTAGCAGGGTGATTATAGAGAGACGTGTAGCAGGGTGATTCTAGAGCGACGTGTAGCAGGGTGATTCTAGAGAGACGTGTAGCAGGGTGATTCTAGAGCGACGTGTAGCAGGGTGATTCTAGAGCGACGTGTAGCAGGGTGATTCTAGAGAGACGTGTAGCAGGGTGATTCTAGAGCGACGTGTAGCAGGGTGATTCTAGAGAGACGTGTAGCAGGGTGATTCTAGAGAGACGTGTAGCAGGGTGATTCTAGAGAGACGTGTAGCAGGGTGATTCTAGAGAGACGTGTAGCAGGGTGATTCTAGAGAGACGTGTAGCAGGGTGATTCTAGAGCGACGTGTAGCAGGGTGATTCTAGAGAGACGTGTAGCAGGGTGATTCTAGAGAGACGTGTAGCAGGGTGATTCTAGAGCGACGTGTAGCATGGTGATTCTAGAGAGACGTGTAACAGGGTGATTCTAGAGAGACGTGTAGCAGGGTGATTCTAGAGCGACGTGTAGCAGGGTGATTCTAGAGAGACGTGTAGCAGGGTGATTCTAGAGCGACGTGTAGCAGGGTGATTCTAGAGAGACGTGTAGCAGGGTGATTATAGAGAGACGTGTAGCAGGGTGATTCTAGAGCGACGTGTAGCAGGGTGATTCTAGAGAGACGTGTAGCAGGGTGATTCTAGAGCGGCGTGTAACGGTGATTCTAGAGAGACGTGTAGCAGGGTGATTCTAGAGAGACGTGTAGCAGGGTGATTCTAGAGCGACGTGTAGCATGGTGATTCTAGAGAGACGTGTAGCAGGGTGATTATAGAGAGACGTGTAGCAGGGTGATTCTAGAGAGACGTGTAGCAGGGTGATTCTAGAGCGACGTGTAGCAGGGTGATTCTAGAGCGACGTGTAGCAGGGTGATTCTATAGCGACGTGTAGCAGGGTGATTCTAGAGCGACGTGTAGCAGGGTGATTCTAGAGAGACGTGTAGCAGGGTGATTCTAGAGAGACGTGTAGCAGGGTGATTCTAGAGAGACGTGTAGCAGGGTGATTCTAGAGAGACGTGTAGCAGGGTGATTCTAGAGCGACGTGTAGCATGGTGATTCTAGAGAGACGTGTAGCAGGGTGATTCTAGAGAGACGTGTAGCAGGGTGATTCTAGAGCGACGTGTAGCAGGGTGATTCTAGAGCGACGTGTAGCAGGGTGATTCTATAGCGACGTGTAGCAGGGTGATTCTAGAGCGACGTGTAGCAGGGTGATTCTAGAGAGACGTGTAGCAGGGTGATTCTAGAGAGACGTGTAGCAGGGTGATTCTAGAGAGACGTGTAGCAGGGTGATTCTAGAGCGACGTGTAGCAGGGTGATTCTAGAGCGACGTGTAGCAGGGTGATTCTAGAGCGACGTGTAGCAGGGTGATTCTACAGAGACGTGTAGCAGGGTGATTCTAGAGCGACGTGTAGCAGGGTGATTCTAGAGCGACGTGTAGCAGGGTGATTCTAGAGCGACGTGTAGCAGGGTGATTCTAGAGAGACGTGTAGCAGGGTGATTCTAGAGCGACGTGTAGCAGGGTGATTATAGAGAGACGTGTAGCAGGGTGATTCTAGAGCGGCGTGTAGCAGGGTGATTCTAGAGAGACGTGTAACAGGGTGATTCTAGAGAGACGTGTAGCAGGGTGATTCTAGAGCGACGTGTAGCAGGGTGATTCTAGAGAGACGTGTAGCAGGGTGATTCTAGAGCTACGTGTAACAGGGTGATTCTAATTGCCTCTACAGTGGAGTCAGGGCTCCTGATCTTGTGGGTAGAGGGTGTGTGTGTGTTTTTGGTTTTACTGTCCTTGTGTCCTCACAAGGATAGTAAAACAAGGACTTTTTTTTTGTTTTTTTCAACAAGGAAAACATATTTTTTTCGTTTAGGGTTCAAAATCAAATATAATCACACTTTATTTGTCACATGCGCCGTATAAAACAAGTGTAGACTTTACCGTGAAATGCTTACTTACAAGCCCTTAACCAACAGGGCAGTTCAAGAAGAAAATATTTACCTGATATCAGAATACTGATAATAAGTAGACTAAAATAAGAACAAATAATAAAAGTAACACAATAAGAATAACAATGTGGAGGTTATATACAGGGTGTTACGGTACAGAGTCAATGTGGAGGCTATATACAGGGTGTTACGGTACAGAGTCAATGTGGAGGCTATATACAGGGTGTTACGGTACAGAGTCAATGTGGAGGCTATATACAGGGGGTACCGGTACAGAGTCAATGTGGAGGCTATATACAGGGGGTACCGGTACAGAGTCAATGTGGAGGCTATATACAGGGGGTACCGGTACAGAGTCAATGTGGAGACTATATACAGGGGGTACCGGTACAGAGTCAATGTGGAGACTATATACAGGGGGTACCAGTACAGAGTCAATGTGGAGGCTATATACAGGGGGTACCGGTACAGAGTCAATGTGGAGGCTATATACAGGGGTTACCGGTACAGAGTCAATGTGGAGGCTATATACAGGGGGTACCGGTACAGAGTCAATATGGAGGCAATATACAGGGGGTACCGGTACAGAGTCAATGTGGAGGCTATATACAGGAGTACCGGTACAGAGTCAATGTGGAGGCTATATACAGGGGGTACCGGTACAGAGTCAATGTGGAGGCTATATACAGGGGGTACCGGTACAGAGTCAATGTGGAGGCTATATACAGGGGGTACCGGTACAGAGTCAATGTGGAGGCTATATACAGGGGGTACCGGTACAGAGTCAATGTGGAGACTATATACAGGGGGTACCGGTACAGAGTCAATGTGGAGGCTATATACAGGGTGTTACGGTACAGAGTCAGTGTGCGGGGGTACGGGCTAGTTGAGGTAATCTGTACATGTAGGTGGGGGCGAAGTGACTATGCATAGGTAACAAACAAACAGCGAGTAGCAGCAGTGTACAAGAGGGAGAAGGGGGAATGTAAATTGTCTGGTGGCGATTTTATTAATTGTTCAGCAGTCTTATGGCTTGGGGGTAGAAGCTGTCTTTTGGTCCTAGACTTGGCGCTCCGGAACCGTTTGCCGTGCGGTAGCAGAGAAAACAGTCTACAACTGAACTGAACTGGTGACTGGAGTCTCTGACAATTGTATGAGCTTTTCTCTGACACCGCCCATTATAGAGGTCCTGGATGGCAGGAAGCTTGGCCCCAGTGATGTACTGGACCGTACGTACTACCCTCTGTAGCGCCTTACGGTCAGATGCCAAAGCAGTTGCCATACCAGGCGGTGATGCAACCAGTCAGGATGCTCTCGATGGTGCAGCTGTAGAAATTTTTGAGGATCTGGGGACCCATGCCAACTCTTTTCAGTCTCCTGAGGGGGAAAAGTTTTTGTCGTGCCCTCTTCCCGACTGTCTTGGAATGTTTGGACCATGATAGTTCATTGGTGATGTGGACACCAAGGAACTTGAAACTCTCGACCCGCTCCACTACAGCCCTGTCGATGTTAATGGGGGCCTTTTTCCTGTAGACCACGATTAGCTCATTTGACTTGCTTTGGGGCGGCAGGTAGCCTAGTAGTTAAAGCATTGGACTAGTAACTGGAAGGTTGCAAGATCGAATCACCGAGCTGACAAGGTACAAATCTGTCATTCTGCCCCTGAACAAGGCAGTTAGTCAGTTAGTCAGTTATTGTAAATAAGAATTTGTTTTTAACTGACTTGTCTGGTTAAATAAAGGTTAAAAAAAGACATTTAAAACATTGACACCAATGTCAAAGGCACCACACTGCCAGTTCACTGACCTCGCAGTCGTGGGTGAACAGGGAGTACAGGAGGGGACTGAGCACGGACCCCTGAGGGGCCCCTGTGTTAAGGATCAGCGGGGCAGATGTGTTGTTGCCTACCCTTACCACCTGGGGGTGGTCCGTCAGGAAGTCCAGGATCCAGTTGCAGAAGGAGGTGTTTAGTCCCATGGTCCTTAGTGATGAGCTTCGTAGAGTACACTATGGTGTTGAACGCTGAGCTGTAGGCAATGAACAGCATTCTCACATAGGTGTTCCTTTCGTCCAGGTGGGAAAGGGCAGTGTGGAGTGCAATAGAGATTGCATCATCTGTGGATCTGTTGGGACGGTATGCAAATTGGAGTGGGTCTAGGGTGTCCGGTAAGGATGCTGTTGATATGAGCCATGACCAGCCTTTCAAAGCACTTCATGGCTACCGACGTGAGTGCTACAGGGCGGTAATCATTTAGGCAGGTCACCTTCGCTTCCTTAGGCACATGCACTATGGTGGTCTGCTTGAAACATGTTGGTATTACAGACTCAGACAGGGAGAGGTTGAAAATGTCAGTGAAGACACTTGCCAGTTGGTCAGTGCATGCTTTGAGTACACGTCCTGGTAATCCATCTGGCCAAGCGGCTTTGTGAATGTTGACCTGATAAAAGTTTTGTTCACATTGGCTACCGAGAACGTTTTCACACAGTCATCCAGAACAGCTGGTGCTCTCGGGCATGCTTCAGTGTTGCTTCCCTAGGAGCGAGCATAAAATTCTTCTGGTAGGCTCGCGTCACTGGGCAGCTCGCGTCTGGGTTTCCCTTTGTAGTCCAAAATAGTTTTCAAGCCCTGTCACATCCGATGAGCATCAGAGCCGGTGTAGTAGGATTCAATCTTAATCCTGTATTGACGCTTTGCTTGTTTGATGGTTCGTTTGAGGGCATAGCGGGATTTCTTATAAGCGTCCGGATTAGTCTCGCGCTCCTTGAAAGCGGCAGCTTTAAAGGTTAAGTTTAAGGGTTTGGGAAAATAGGATTTGGAATGGGAATCAATTGTTTGGTCACCACAAGGACTAACGTATGTGAGGAAATGCCCCAGCTCTGGTAGAACAATGTTTCATTGAGCACACACACAGACAAACACACACAACCTGTCCAGCATTCACAAAGTGAGCAGTGCTCCGCCCAAATGAGACTGCAAGAGACAGAGCACATACTTTATTCACTAATTTCTGAAGGTATGAGGAGAGGAGAATGATGGGGGAGGGGAGGGGAGGAGAATGATGGGAGAGGGGAGGAGATGAGAATGATGGGGGAGGGGAGGGGAGGGGAGGAGAATGATGGGAGAGGGGAGGAGAATGATGGGAGAGGGGAGGAGAGGAGAATGATGGGGGAGGGGAGGAGAGGAGAATGAAGGAAGAGGGGAGGAGAGGAGAATGATGGGAGAGGGGAGGAGAATGATGGGAGAGGGGAGGAGAGGAGAATGAAGGAAGAGGGGAGGAGAGGAGAATGAAGGAAGAGGGGAGGGGAGGAGAGGAGAATGATGGGAGAGGGGAGGAGAGGAGAATGATGGGAGAGGGGAGGAGAATGATGGGAGAGGGGAGGAGAGGAGAATGATGGGAGAGGGGAGGAGAGGAGAATGAAGGAAGAGGGGAGGAGAGGAGAATGATGGGAGAGGGGAGGAGAGGAGAATGAAGGAAGAGGGGAGGAGAGGAGAATGATGGGAGAGGGGAGGAGTCCTTTGAAGCCTTCTAGAACCAAAAATTGACAACCACGAATCTGCTAAGAAGAAAAAGCCACTTACCTTCAAACAAGATGCGAGATGTTACGGGTCATCATTCTGATACTGATCAGGACCACAAATACAAATTTCATCTAGACACAGAGCACACAAAAAAACTATACACACCTCGGCCTAAACATCAGCGCCACAGGTAACTTCCACAAAAGCTGTGAACGATCTGAGAGACAAGGCAAGAAGGGCCTTCTATGCCATCAAAAGGAACATAAAATTCGACATACCAATTGGGATCTGGCTAAAAAAAACTTGAATCAGTTACAGAACCCATTGCCCTTTCTGGTTGTGAGGTCTGGGGTCCGCTCACCAACCAATAATTCACTAAATGGGACAAATTGAGACATGCAGAATTCTGTAAAATAATATCCTCTATGTACAACGTAAAACACCAAATAATGCAGAGCAGAATTAGGCCGACACCCGCTAATTATCAAAATCCAGAAAAGAGCCGTTCAATTCTACAACCACCTAAAAGGAAGCGATTCCCAAACCTTCCAGAACAAAGCCATCACCTACAGAGAGATGAACCTGGAGAAGAGTCCCCTAAGCAAGCTGATCCTAGGGCTCTGTTCACAAACACACCCCACAGAGCCCCAGGACAGCAACACAATTAGACCCAACCAAATCATGAGAACGCAAAAAGATAATTACTTGACACATTGGAAAGTATTAACTAAAAAACTGAGCAAACTAGAATGCTATTTGGCCCTAAACAGAGAGTACACAGGGGCAGAATACCTGACCACTGTGACTGGC
>NW_024060491.1:22500-24102 GCF_016432855.1 Salvelinus namaycush | reverse complement strand
TCATAAATCCCTTAGGCCGGTGCCTACTGACTTGGACCCCTACTATGGTGCTCCCATATCGGGCATGGGTCGTGGGCAGGCCCTTAAAAGTCATTTTCATTCGATTTCAATAGCGGCACCTGGTAACCCAAAAAGAGGGCACTCTGTCGTTTTTCCTGAATAGTTCAACATAGAATATTTTCGGACTTTTTTTGAAAAGCTCCATAAATCCCTTAGGCCGGTGGCCACTGACTTGTGCCCGTAGTATGGTGCTCCCATATCGGGCATGGGTGTGGGCAGGCCCTTAAAAGTCATTTTCATTCGATTTCTAGTAGCAGGCACCTGGTAACCCAAACTAACATAAGGTGGTGTCAGTAGTGAGGGATGCGGACAGACCTTTTATATAAAAGCTCCATAAATCCTTAGGCCGGTGCCTACTGACTTGTGCCCGTAGTATGGTGCTCCCATAGCGGGCATGGGTGTCTGCAGGTCATTTAAATTCGTTTTCATTCGATTTAAATAGGGGCACCTGGTAACCCAAAAAGTGGGCACTCTGTCGTTTTTCCTGAGTAGTTCAACATAGAAAGTATTCAGACCTTATTTTTGAAAAGCTCCATAAATCCCTTAGGCCGGTGCCCACTGACTTGTGCCCATAGTATGGTGCTCCCATAGCGGGCATGGGTGTCTGCAGGTCATTTAAATTCATTTTCATTCGATTAGAATAGGAGCACCTGGTAACCCAAAAATAATACCAGGTGCACGGAGGGGAGGATGAGTACAGACATTTTATATAAAAGCTCCATAAATCCCTTAGGCCGGTGCCCACTGACTTGTGCCCATAGTATGGTGCTCCCATAGCGGGCATGGGTGTCTGCAGGTCATTTAAATTCATTTTCATTCGATTAGAATAGGAGCACCTGGTAACCCAAAAGAGGGCACTTAGCCGTTTTTCCTGAGTAGTTCAACATAGAATATTTTCGGACCTTTTTTGAAAAGCTCCATAAATCCCTCAGGCCGGCCCCCACTGACTTGTGCCCATAGTATGGTGCTCCCATAGCGGGCATGGGTGTCTGCAGGCCATTTAAAATCATTTTCATTCGATTTCAATAGCAGCACCTGGTAACCCAAAAATAATACCAGGTGCACTCATTCGATTTCAATAGGAGCACCTGGTAACCCAAAAATAATACCAGGTGCACAGAAGGGAGGATGAGTACAGACATTTTTTAAAAGCTTCATAAATCACTCAGGCCGGCCCCAACTGACTTGGGTCCGTAGTATGGTTGTTCCATATAGGGTATTGAGGTATGTAGCCTATCTAAAATCATTTAAAACCATTATAAAAATATGCACCTGGTAACCCAAAAATAATACCAGGTGCACGGCAGTGGCACTCTGTCACTTTTTCGACCAATTCCCGAAATCTTGAAATAATGATAAAACATAATTCCCGATGGGCTAGATGCCCCAAATTTTGGCTCATACCCTCTCTCGTGATGGTCAACAGTTATCCACTGTAAAAAAAATTTCGGAACCATAGGAATCTATTGTACAGGCAAGTGATTTTTTTCCCCAAAACATTAAAACACGATTTTCTATTAAAATGTTTTATAGAAAAACGGT
>NW_024060491.1:0-7500 GCF_016432855.1 Salvelinus namaycush | reverse complement strand
ACGTCCGGAGACATGCATGTTTCCCGGATAGTGAGTGAAGGCCTATAGCCCTGGAGGTCCGTATCTCCAGGGGGTAAGCTGTACTCTCACGTCCGGAGACATGCATGTTGACCCGGGTAGTGAGTGAAGGCCTATAGCCCTGGAGGTCCGTAGTTCCACTGTCCTTAAGGGGGGCAGAGCAGTCAGCCTCTTTGGAGGTTGGCTGCTCTGTCCCCCTTTTTTTTGGCCCATTTTCCCATCACCATTTCCCCATCAATCTTCAGCAAAGCCCTGCCATTGATGTACATTGTGTTCCCAGGCCCCAATGCCTAAAATCAGCTTACCCTATCCAATGATGCCATCTTGTGGACAAATCCAGATGGTGCGGGAATTTTAAAAATTGTATCCCAGTTAAAGTGCCTCTAGCCCGGCATAGTATTTAATGTGTATACCCCTGAAATCCTATGCAATTACCATTCTATGGCACTTATGGAAGTGCCAAGTGCCAAATGCCAAGTGCCAAGTGCCAAGTGCCACAGGGCTCCAGGGGGGCAGTGCACACATAATGTTACCCCAGTCAGAGTGCCTCTTGCCCGGCATAGTATTTAATGTGTGTAGCCCTGAAATCCTATGCAATTACCCACAAAATTGTATCCCAGTCAAAGTGCCTCTAGCCCGGCATAGTATTTAATGTGTATACCCCTGAAATCCTATGCAATTACCATAATAATTTTATCCCAGTCAAAGTGCCTCTTGCCCGGCATAGTATTTAATGTGTGTAGCCCTGAAATCCTATGCAATTACCCACAAAATTGTATCCCAGTCAAAGTGCCTCTTGCCCGGCATAGTATTTAATGTGTATACCCCTGAAATCCTATGCAATTACCATAATAATTTTATCCCAGTCAAAGTGCCTCTTGCCCGGCATAGTATTTAATGTGTATACCCCTGAAATCCTATGCAATTACCATAATAATTTTATCCCAGTCAAAGTGCCTCTAGCCCGGCATAGTATTTAATGTGTATACCCCTGAAATCCTATGCAATTACCATAATAATTTTATCCCAGTCAAAGTGCCTCTTGCCCGGCATAGTATTTAATGTGTATACCCCTGAAATCCTATGCAATTACCATAATAATTTTATCCCAGTCAAAGTGCCTCTTGCCCGGCATAGTATTTAATGTGTATACCCCTGAAATCCTATGCAATTACCATAATAATTTTATCCCAGTCAAAGTGCCTCTAGCCCGGCATAGTATTTAATGTGTATACCCCTGAAATCCTATGCAATTACCATAATAATTTTATCCCAGTCAAAGTGCCTCTTGCCCGGCATAGTATTTAATGTGTATACCCCTGAAATCCTATGCAATTACCATAATAATTTTATCCCAGTCAAAGTGCCTCTAGCCCGGCATAGTATTTAATGTGTATACCCCTGAAATCCTATGCAATTACCATAATAATTTTATCCCAGTCAAAGTGCCTCTTGCCCGGCATAGTATTTAATGTGTATACCCCTGAAATCCTATGCAATTACCATCATAATTTTATCCCAGCTTACCCTATCCAATGTCGCCATCATGTGGACAAATCCAGATGGTGCGGGAATTTTTAAAATTGTATCCCAGTCAAAGTGCCTCTTGCCCGGCATAGTATTTAATGTGTATAGCCCTGAAATCCTATGCAATTACCACTCTATGGCACTTATGGAAGTGCCAAGTGCCAAATGCCAAGTGCCAAATGCCAAGTGCCAAGTGCCAAGTGCCACAGGGCAGTGCACACCTAATGTTACCCCAGTCAGAGTGCCTCTTGCCCGGCATAGTATTTAATGTGTATACCCCTGAAATCCTATGCAATTACCACTCTATGGCACTTATGAAAGGTTTAAAGTGCCAAATGCCAAGTGCCAAATGCCAAGTGCCAAGTGCCACAGGGCTCCAGGGGGGTAGTGCACACATAATGTTACCCCGGTCAGAGTGCCTCTTGCCCGGCATAGTATTTAATGTGTATACCCCTGAAATCCTATGCAATTACCACTCTATGGCACTTATGAAAGGTTTAAAGTGCCAAATGCCAAGTGCCAAATGCCAAGTGCCAAGTGCCACAGGGCTCCAGGGGGGCAGTGCACACATAATGTTACCCCGGTCAGAGTGCCTCTTGCCCGGCATAGTATTTAATGTGTGTAGCCCTTTATCCTTTAAAAATGACCCAGTCAGGGGTCTGGCACCTATGGCACTTATGAAAGGTTTAAAGTGCCAAGTGCCAAGTGCCAAGTGCCACAGGGCTCCAGGGGGGCAGTGCACACCTAATGTTACCCCGGTCAGAGTGCCTCTTGCCCGGCATAGTATTTAATGTGTGTAGCCCTTTATTCTTTAAAAATGACCCAGTCAGGGGTCTGGCACCTATGGCACTTATGAAAGGTTTAAAGTGCCAAGTGCCAAGTGCCAAGTGCCACAGGGCTCCAGGGGGGCAGTGCACACCTAATGTTACCCCGGTCAGAGTGCCTCTTGCCCGGCATAGTATTTAATGTGTGTAGCCCTTTATTCTTTAAAATGACCCAGTCAGGGGTCTGGCACCTATGGCACTTATGAAAGGTTTAAAGTGCCAAGTGCCAAGTGCCAAGTGCCACAGGGCTCCAGGGGGGCAGTGCACACCTAATGTTACCCCGGTCAGAGTGCCTCTTGCCCGGCATAGTATTTAATGTGTGTAGCCTATTATCCTGTATTTAAAATGACCCAGTCAGGGGTCTGGCACCTATGGCACTTATGAAAGGTTTAAAGTGCCAAGTGCCAAGTGCCAAGTGCCACAGGGCTCCAGGGGGGCAGTGCACACCTAATGTTACCCCGGTCAGAGTGCCTCTTGCCCGGCATAGTATTTAATGTGTGTAGCCCTTTATTCTTTAAAAATGACCCAGTCAGGGGTCTGGCACCTATGGCACTTATGAAAGGTTTAAAGTGCCAAGTGCCAAGTGCCAAGTGCCACAGGGCTCCAGGGGGGGGCAGTGCACACCTAATGTTACCCCGGTCAGAGTGCCTCTTGCCCGGCATATTTTTTTTTTTTTAAATAGCTTTAAAAATTACCCAGGCAGGGGTTTGGCACCTATGGCACCTGTGGCACTGCTGATGGAACTTACGACCTTCTTAGGGTTAGGGTTAGGGTTAGGGTTGGGGCGTTTGGCACTTGGTGAAGGGGCGTTTGACACTTGTGTAAGTGGCATTGTGGTATGTGGAAGTGGCATTGTGGTATGTGGAAGTGGCATTGTGGTATGTGGAAGTGGCATTGTGGTATGTGGAAGTGGTATTGTGGCATGTGGCATCTGAGCCTGTGGGCTCCAAGGGCAGTGCTCTATGAATTGAATCCCATTCAAGGTGCCTATTTTCCGGCATAACAATTCATGTCTATAGCCCTAAGCAGGGCATAGCTATGACACAGCCCCGCCCTTGCCCCGCCCGTGCCCCGCCCGTGCCCCGCTCGCGCCGCACCTGTATCCACACCTGGTGATAATTAGGCCATTGATTAGGCGACGGTTGGAAGCTAACAAACATACACACAGGAAGGCAGGAGAGAGAAGCTAGCTATGGACAGCAAACAAAAACGACATGACTGTGGACTTTGTACCAAGACGCATATTTCGCGGATAGACAAACATTTTAAGACTGTCCATGGACTTACACACGCATCTATGGAATGGAATCATGCCGTGCAATGTAGCCCGATTTCGGCTGAGACACAGCAGGCCTACCCAGGGGATTGTATGGAGCCTAACAACGGCGTTGGAAGTGAGTTGTCCGCAGAACAGCAGCTGAGTGGCGAGAGTGAGCAGTCAGCGGTGCAGTCAACCAGTCAGGCGACGGTGCAGTCAACCGGTGAACAATGCTCGGAACCGGGGGAGCAATGCAGCGTCATGTCGCCTTCCACCGATAGCGAAAGTGATGGAGGCGGCGGTGGTGTGCCGTCCACAACTGAAGGTTTGAGTGATGTCATTTTGAATGAATATGCTACCTATATTAAGGGTATTAACCCTTCAGTTAAAAGAATAGACAATAGTCACACCAGTCTGTCACGAGTACGGGAATTCCTCCGCATTATGTCCGAGGACAAATCCGATGAAGGCCTGTGTTTTCTGGACAACTACATGCGTGTGTATGAGTGGTACCGGACATGTGAAGGCCGTAGTTTGGCACCATCCACATTAAAACTATACCGATCAGATGTTAGAAGTTTCCTGAAATATCTTATTCAGTTCCGGCCGAATGGTCTGCAAGCTAAAGCCAGTGTAATTCGCAAATTGTTACTCTGCTTGGCAAAGATAGACAGGGATTCTAGGCAGAGCCTGGCAACGCACATGGCACAATTTCGCAGACGCTGCAGGGACGAGGTGCTCAGCGCTGCGGAGTTAAAACGATTTTTGGAGCTAAGCAATGCATCTATTCCTTCTGTTCTCAGCAGGCTGGAAGTCCGAGCCACCTCATCTGACAGACGCAGGTTTGCGGCTCTCATGTCCAGCCGGTTGGCGACTTTTAATGGAACTCGACGATCCCCAGTCACCATGTTCGGTGAGAGTGATTTCAATGAAATAACCAATGAAAGTGGGGTTTATCAAATGACTGTAGCAAGCCACAAAACTAACTACAGCTTCGGGGAGTGCAGAATTGTTATATCTGATGAGGAATACACTTGGCTTCAACGATTCCATCGGATCAGGCCTCATCTGAGTGGAATGACCCCAGACACAACACTCTTCTTTTTCACATGCTCTGGTAAACCATACGGTAATCTCTGTGATTGTGTGGGTAAGATTTTTGCAGAGTTTGGCATTGGAAGGAAAGTGACATTTGGTACAATTCGAAGAAGCATTGCCACATTAAACTTTAATCTTGGGTCGCTTACAGACCGTGGAACTGTGGCTGACCACATGTGTCACTCCCTGGAGACGCAGGCACGCTACTACCGTTCCCATAATTTGCCTCATAATGCAAGCCAGGCTCGGAGACTAATTGAGGGACAAATCAATCCATGAATAACTCTAAATAAATACAATATTTTTTGCAATTAATCCTTGTCTTTGTGTGTCATTTTCATTCGATTTCAATAGGAGCACCTAGTAACCCAAAAATAATACCAGGTGCACTCATTCGATTAGAATGGGAGCACCTGGTAACCCAAAAATAATACCAGGTGCACGGAGGGGAGGATGAGTACAGACATTTTATATAAAAGCTCCATAAATCCCTTAGGCCGGTGGCCACTGACTTGTGCCCGTAGTATGGTGCTCCCATATCGGGCATGGGTGTGGGCAGGCCCTTAAAAGTCATTTTCATTCGATTTCTGTAGCAGCACCTGGTAACCCAAACTAACATAAGGTGGTGTCAGTAGTGAGGATGCGGACAGACCTTTTATATAAAAGCTCCATAAATCCCTTAGGCCGGTGCCTACTGACTTGTGCCCGTAGTATGGTGCTCCCATAGCGGGCATGGGTGTCTGCAGGTCATTTAAATTCGTTTTCATTCGATTTAAATAGGGGCACCTGGTAACCCAAAAAGTGGGCACTCTGTCGTTTTTCCTGAGTAGTTCAACATAGAAAGTATTCAGACCTTATTTTTGAAAAGCTCCATAAATCCCTTAGGCCGGTGCCCACTGACTTGTGCCCATAGTATGGTGCTCCCATAGCGGGCATGGGTGTCTGCAGGTCATTTAAATTCATTTTCATTCGATTAGAATAGGAGCACCTGGTAACCCAAAAATAATACCAGGTGCACGGAGGGGAGGATGAGTACAGACATTTTATATAAAAGCTCCATAAATCCCTTAGGCCGGTGCCCACTGACTTGTGCCCATAGTATGGTGCTCCCATAGCGGGCATGGGTGTCTGCAGGTCATTTAAATTCATTTTCATTCGATTAGAATAGGAGCACCTGGTAACCCAAAAGAGGGCACTTAGCCGTTTTTCCTGAGTAGTTCAACATAGAATATTTTCGGACCTTTTTTGAAAAGCTCCATAAATCCCTCAGGCCGGCCCCCACTGACTTGTGCCCATAGTATGGTGCTCCCATAGCGGGCATGGGTGTCTGCAGGCCATTTAAAATCATTTTCATTCGATTTCAATAGCAGCACCTGGTAACCCAAACTAACATAAGGTGGTGTCAGTAGTGAGGATCGATTTCAATAGCAGCACCTGGTAACCCAAAAAGAGGGCACATAGCCGTTTTTCCTGAATAGTTCAACATAGAATATTTTCGGACTAATTTTGAAAAGCTCCATAAATCCCTTAGGCCGGTGCCTACTGACTTGGACCCCTACTATGGTGCTCCCATATCGGGCATGGGCGTGGGCAGGCCCTTAAAAGTCGTTTTCATTCGATTTCAATAGCGGCACCTGGTAACCCAAAAAGAGGGCACTCTGTCGTTTTTCCTGAATAGTTCAACATAGAATATTTTCGGACTTTTTTTGAAAAGCTCCATAAATCCCTTAGGCCGGTGCCTACTGACTTGGACCCCTACTATGGTGCTCCCATATCGGGCATGGGCGTGGGCAGGCCCTTAAAAGTCGTTTTCATTCGATTTCAATAGGGGCACCTGGTAACCCAAAAAGAGGGCACTCTGTCGTTTTTCCTGAATAATTCAACATAGAATATTTTCGGACTTTTTTTGAAAAGCTCCATAAATCCCTTAGGCCGGTGCCTACTGACTTGGACCCCTACTATGGTGCTCCCATATCGGGCATGGGCGTGGGCAGGCCCTTAAAAGTCATTTTCATTCGATTTCAATAGCGGCACCTGGTAACCCAAAAAGAGGGCACTCTGTCGTTTTTCCTGAATAGTTCAACATAGAATATTTTCGGACTTTTTTTGAAAAGCTCCATAAATCCCTTAGGCCGGTGCCTACTGACTTGGACCCCTACTATGGTGCTCCCATATCGGGCATGGGCGTGGGCAGGCCCTTAAAAGTCGTTTTCATTCGATTTCAATAGGGGCACCTGGTAACCCAAAAAGAGGGCACTCTGTCGTTTTTCCTGAATAATTCAACATAGAATATTTTCGGACTTTTTTTGAAAAGCTCCATAAATCCCTTAGGCCGGTGCCTACTGACTTGGACCCCTACTATGGTGCTCCCATATCGGGCATGGGCGTGGGCAGGCCCTTAAAAGTCGTTTTCATTCGATTTCAATAGGGCACCTGGTAACCCAAAAAGAGGGCACTCTGTCGTTTTTCCTGAATAATTCAACATAGAATATTTTCGGACTTTTTTTGAAAAGCTCCATAAATCCCTTAGGCCGGTGCCTACTGACTTGGACCCCTACTATGGTGCTCCCATATCGGGCATGGGCGTGGGCAGGCCCTTAAAAGTCATTTTCATTCGATTTCAATAGCGGCACCTGGTAACCCAAAAAGAGGGCACTCTGTCGTTTTTTCTTGAATAGTTCAACATAGAATATTTTCGGACTTTTTTGAAAAGCTCCATAAATCCCTTAGGCCGGTGCCTACTGACTGGACCCCTACTATGGTGCTCCATATCGG
>NW_024060490.1:0-24105 GCF_016432855.1 Salvelinus namaycush | reverse complement strand
CTCAGCTCTGTTCCTACCTGCTCTCATCCTGGGTGAGTTGCAGCTGGCTGTCCAGTCTCAGAGCCAGGACTAGTTAGTCAAGGCCTCAACACTGTTCCTACCTGCTCTCATCCTGGGTGAGTTGCAGCTGAGTCCAGTCTCAGAGCCAGGACTAGTTAGTCAAGGCCTCAACTCTGTTCCTACCTGCTCTCATCCTGGGTGAGTTGCAGCTGTGAGTCCAGTCTCAGAGCCAGGACTAGTTAGTCAAGGCCTCAGCTCTGTTCCTACCTGCTCTCATCCTGGGTGAGTTGCAGCTGGCTGTCCAGTCTCAGAGCCAGGACTAGTTAGTCAAGGCCTCAACTCTGTTCCTACCTGCTCTCATCCTGGGTGAGTTGCAGCTGGCTGTCCAGTCTCAGAGCCAGGACTAGTTAGTCAAGGCCTCAGCTCTGTTCCTACCTGCTCTCATCCTGGGTGAGTTGCAGCTGGCTGTCCAGTCTCAGAGCCAGGACTAGTTAGTCAAGGCCTCAGCTCTGTTCCTACCTGCTCTCATCCTGGGTGAGTTGCAGCTGGCTGTCCAGTCTCAGAGCCAGGACTAGTTAGTCAAGGCCTCAACTCTGTTCCTACCTGCTCTCATCCTGGGTGAGTTGCAGCTGTCCAGTCTCAGAGCCAGGACTAGTTAGTCAAGGTCTCAACTCTGTTCCTACCTGCTCTCATCCTGGGTGAGTTGCAGCTGTCCAGTCTCAGAGCCAGGACTAGTTAGTCAAGGCCTCAACTCTGTTCCTACCTGCTCTCATCCTGGGTGAGTTGCTCCAGTCTCAGAGCCAGGACTAGTTAGTCAAAGCCTCAGCTCTGTTCCTACCTGCTCTCATCCTGGGTGAGTTGCAGCTGTGAGTCCAGTCTCAGAGCCAGGACTAGTTAGTCAAGGCCTCAGCTCTGTTCCTACCTCCTCTCATCCTGGGTGAGTTGCAGCTGTGAGTCCAGTCTCAGAGCCAGGACTAGTTAGTCAAGGCCTCAGCTCTGTTCCTACCTGCTCTCATCCTGGGTGAGTTGCAGCTGGCTGTCCAGTCTCAGAGCCAGGACTAGTTAGTCAAGGCCTCAGCTCTGTTCCTACCTCCTCTCATCCTGGGTGAGTTGCAGTTGTCCAGTCTCAGAGCCAGGTCTAGTTAGTCAAGGCCTCAGCTCTGTTCCTACCTCCTCTCATCCTGGGTGAGTTGCAGTTGTCCAGTCTCAGAGCCAGGTCTAGTTAGTCAAGGCCTCAGCTCTGTTCCTACCTGCTCTCATCCTGGGTGAGTTGCAGCTGGCTGTCCAGTCTCAGAGCCAGGACTAGTTAGTCAAGGCCTCAGCTCTGTTCCTACCTGCTCTCATCCTGGGTGAGTTGCAGCTGTCCAGTCTCAGAGCCAGGACTAGTTAGTCAAGGCCTCAACTCTGTTCCTACCTGCTCTCATCCTGGGTGAGTTACAGCTGTCCAGTCTCAGAGCCAGGACTAGTTAGTCAAGGCCTCAACTCTGTTCCTACCTGCTCTCATCCTGGGTGAGTTGCAGCTGTGAGTCCAGTCTCAGAGCCAGGACTTGTTTCTGGTATAGAGCAACGTTCAGTCTCTCCTCCAGCTCCTCCGTCTAGGGAAGAGAGCACAGAACAAGTAGAGTGATACATAAGCGTGTCCCCAAATGGCCCCTTTATTATCCTTCCTATTATAGTGCACTACTTCAGCCGGGCAGGACAAACCCCCATTCTGGTGATATCTGGTATATAATGTAAATAAATCTAAAATGGCAGCATGTTTTTAGACTCCTTTAGCAGTTTCTACCTGATTAACTACAATACCATGGGGGGGGAATTCATGTTGAAAGGACAGGTTGTGTTTGGAGCTGAAAGTGTGGGACTGAAAACAACAAGATAACTAAACGCAAATACTACTGGGTCTGGAAAATGTATTTAGGTTCACAACTTTTGGGAAACAGCACAGTTAAAAGATGATATGGCAAATAGAAATCCAAACTGGATGGTGTTCAGAGATAGATGGGAGGGGTTGAGGGGAGCTGAAGGATGGGATTGGATGGTGTTCAGAGATAGATGGGAGGGGTTGAGGGGAGCTGAAGGATGGGATTGGATGGTGTTCAGAGATAGATGGGAGGGGTTGAGGGGAGCTGAAGGATGGGATTGGATGGTGTTCAGAGATAGATGGAAGGGGTTGAGGGGAGCTGAAGGATGGGACTGGATGGTCTTCAGAGATAGAGATAGATTTGAGATTCTTTAAAGTAGCCTCACTTTCCCTTGATGACAGCTTTGCACACTCATGGCATTCTCTCAACCAGCTTCACCTGGAATGCTTTTCAAACAGTCTTCAAGGAGTTCCCACATATGCTGAGCACTTGTTGGTTGCTTTTCCTTCACTCTGCGGTCCAACTCATCCCAAACCATCTCAATTGGGTTGAGGTCATGTGATTGTGGACACCAGGTCATCTGATGCAGCATTCCATCACTCTCCTTCTAGTTCAAATAGCCCTTAAACAGCCTGGACGTGTGTTGGGTCATTGTCCTGTTGAAAAACAAATTATAGTCCCATTGATGAAACTGGCTCTCATGAGGACCGCCACAGGAAAGGAAGACCCAGAGTCACCTCTGCTGCAGAGGACAAGTTCATTAGAGTTACCAGCCTCAGAAATTGCAGCCCAAATAAATGCTTCAGAGTTCAAGTAAGACACATCTCAACATAAACTGTTCAGAGGAGACTGTGAATCAGGCCTTCGTGGTTGAATTTTTGGTTCCAACTGTCTTTGTGAGAAGCAGAGTAGGTGAACGGATCATCTCAGCATGTGTGGTTCCCACCATGAAGCATGGAGGAGGAGGTGTGATGGTGTGGGGGTGCTTTGCTGGCGACACTGTCAGTGATTTATTTAGAATTCAAGGCACACTTAACCAGCATGGCTACCACAGCATTCTGCAGCAATACGCCATCCCATCTGATTTGTGCTTAGTGGGACTATCATTTGTTTTTCAACAGGACAATGACCCAACACACCTCAAGGCTGTGTAAGGGCTATTTGACCAAGAAGGAGAGTGATGGAGTGCTGCATCAGATGACCTGGCCTCCACAATCACCCGACCTCAACCCAATTGAGATGGTTTGGGGTGAGTTGGACCGCAGAGTGAAGGAAAAGCAGCCAACAAGTGCTCAGCAAGACTGTTGGAAAATCATTCCAGGTGAAGCTGGTTGAGAGAATGCCAAGCGTGTGCAAAGCTGTCATTGAGGCAAAGGGTGGCGACTTTGAAGAATTTAAAATATATTTAGATTTATTTATTTTACTTTAGCTGACATGGGCTAGTTGATCTGGACATTTCATGTTATAAATATCTTTCTACGGTCTGTAATGACTGACATGACAAGAGGACCTGATTATGCACTACCCAACTTAGAAATTGCACCTTGTGCATTCTACTATTAAAACTGTCAAGAGTACATTTAAAGCAGGACAGGTAGGGTTTTGGGGGGGGTCTAGACGAGTGTCCATAGGGTCTGTGCAGCAAGTCATATTTTATGTCACATGGTTAAAAGACAACAAGTGTAGACTAACAGTGAAATGCTTACTAACAGGTCCCTTTCCAACAATGCAGAGTTAAAGATAACATGAAAGAAGCAGGCTTAACGTCCCTACTTTAGGGCCGTCTGGTCATAAGTAATAGAATAGGATACTATTTGAGAAGCTGTATGCTGATGTGAAGGATTGGTAGTTCGATAGAACATCTTTGAGATCCTAGCTAACTTACCTTTGTCAAGTGGTCCACTTTCATGTTATCTATGATGAGATTTTTCTGCGACATCTCTATTTTCAACAGCTGAAGGTTGTGCAGTAGCTCCTTCCTCTCGATGAGCTGTCGGGTGACTTTCTGGGTCCCGGTGCGGTCTCGTTCGTCTGATGACGAGATGTCTTCCGTGGGCACCGTGGTCTCCAGACTGAATTCTTCCGACTCCTCTAGCGAGCTGGAGATGTTCACCGACGGGTTTTTCTGCTTCTTCGGAGGCATTTTGAAGCTAGATAACGTTAACTACCTCGCTTTTGTCAAACAAGTAGTGATCTGCTTTTGCCAGCTAACTACTAGCATATAATTTTAGTATTAGAGATTAAGATTAAGGATTAGCGAACTCAAGAGTTCAAGGACAGTTAACGTCGACTGTTGCACGACATATACGGGTAACTAGCTCCTTGTCTGTGGTTGTATTAACTGTTAGTTACTGTACAGTACTAGTTAGTTAACTTACATAGTTATAGTTAGCTAACGTCGAACTGTTGGAACGGTTCACTGTCCAACAGGTAGCTTCCTAGCTAGCTGGCTAATTCCGTACAAATTATTCGTTTTTGTCATATCCATAAATGAAATGGGGTTTAGCATTTACCACTTATATTCGCGAACAACCCAAAATGTTTGGTGGTCGCTGTTTTCATAATTTCAACGGTCCCGCTCCGAATCGCATAGAAACAGCCACTAGCAGATCACAACAAACAAACGGAAGTGACATCGGAGTCACGTCCGTTTGTTTGCAACCACATAAAATGTCCGCGAGAAACAGCAACATTTAATAATAATTTATTCAACTCTTATAGCGCTATTCATTACATAAAGAATCTCAAAGTGCTTTAAAGCAACAAAACAAGACATAATGAGATTGACAGTCAATAGAAAATTCATGGCTTTGCTGGTCATCTGAGGGAGGTGGTCAAGCGGGGAGAGAAAATCCGGGGGCAGGCAGCACGGTTTTCTTCTTCGAGGTTTTATTGGCGGACTACGTCCAAAAATTGTGCCTTGCCACCACCTACTGGGTGGGGTGAAAACAAACATTTTAACAACTAAAAATAAAAGAATAATAATAATGTAACATATTTTAATCACATAAATAGTTCAGCTACATTAACAATGATATCGATCTTTCTTGACCTACTTTCAACTTGTGCACTTGAGTCCACTTTCTTCACACGAAGGATTTCTGGGTCCTGCTGTTGATTCTCAGTCTGTGGTGAAGGCTCCAATGTAGGCATACCGTTCTTCAATACCTGCCGGACCTTCAAATGTACTCACTCTGTCAACCCTTTTGACAGCCGCTGCATAGAACACCCTCAACTGCCCTGATTTTAGTATCCTCAGTCTCTTTCACCCGACATCGGGAACTCCAGTGATTGCGGTTCATGCTCACCCACCACAACATGTTGCTCCTTGTCTATTCTCTTCTACTAGACATTTAGCATCTCCTTCATAGTGGTCTTTCCCCCCCCACACATCTCAGCTTCTCCCGTCTGCAGACGCTGTGGGAGTGAATGATACATTTAGGGACAGACATAGAGGTGTACATTAGAATATAGGAGGAGAAGGCAGACATGAGTGAATGGATACAGGCTGGTAAAAACAGGAAACTAAGACATAACAGACACAAGTTCTTGTAAGAGTGTTGTATTTCTGAGACGATTATCTACAACAACACAATGTCCAGACATTTGACAGAAAGAACATTGAGAAAGGCCTTTCTACAGAAGCTCTGACAGTACAGACATCCCAGCTGAGAGACTCCACATCAAAAAAAATAACACTAGAACAGACTAACTCTTCTCCTTCTTGCCATCAACCATATGATTCATTCTACATCGATCACTCCCGGAATTCCCTTAAATAAAGCACTAAAACATCCTATGAGACTCCAGAAATGACCCCCTAGACAGGTGTCCTCCCTAGACGGGTGTCCTCCCTAGACAGGTGTCCTCCCTAGACGGGTGTCCTCCCTAGACGGGTGCCCTCCCTAGACGGGTGTCCTCCCTAGACGGGTGCCCTCCCTAGACGGGTGCCCTCCCTAGACGGGTGCCCTCCCTAGACGGGTGTCCTCCCTAGACGGGTGCCCTCCCTAGACGGGTGCCCTCCCTAGACAGATGCCCTCCCTAGACAGGTGTCCTACATTATGTCCAACAGACATTTCTTCTGTTCCTCAGAAACACAAGAAATCAGAACTAACCCACTTCTCATGACCATCACTGATTTGACTTTACCCAATGCTTCTGCCATAATTTTGGATGTTTTTTCGGAAAACGGGTTCCACAAGTCAGGCATGTGCCGCTCTTTCAAATCAAATCACATTTTATTGGTCACATACACATATTTATCAGACAAATTTATATTATTTTTGTATTATTATTATTGCAGCAATAATACCAATATTACACATTAATACAGGGACATTCCTGTGAATACAAAAAAATAAAAAACACCAGGCGATGTATATAAACCCTAGATGTATATAAACCATGGGATTGATGATTCTGCGTATTGGCCATTGAGAGGCTTTGAAGCCACTGGTCGGCCATATTGCCACTCCCCAGTAGGCGCAGTCCATTGGAATGAATGTAACTCTACAGTATTTCAATTAAAGAGGGCACTATGCCGAAATCACTCCACCATTTCCTGGTTGCTAACATTAGAATAGTTCGCCTAATTTCAGTTTATGTGACAAAACAAGCAAGTATAGTGTAGAGAATCGTTGTACCATCTAAACCCGCTGTGAAATATATTAGCCATATACAACATTTTTTATTTTTAGCTGTTTTAAGCTGGTGTACAAAACCTAAAGTAAAGGACACAAAAACTAAACTTACGGGAAGCACAGAAATAGCACACATAGGACACATCTACTGATTCTTAGACTTGCTTTCAATGAGAATGACAGATCTATAGCACACATTTCTATGTGAATTTGGTGGGGTATTCCAAAAATGTATATATTGCAGCTTTAAATGTTTCAAGGACAAAATTACATGTATTTAAGTCTTTGGGGACAATAACATTAGTAATCTAAAACAATTATACTTTAAGGAAAATGTTTTTATGTATTTTATGTTTTCGCTCACATAATTTATTTTTCTACTGTATTATTGACTGTATGTTTGTTTAACTCCATGTGTAACTCTGTGTTGTTGTATGTGTCGAACTGCTTTGCTTTATCTTGGCCAGGTCGCAGTTGTAAATGAGAACTTGTTCTCAACTTGCCTACCTGGTTAAATAAAGGTGAAATAAAAATAAATAAAAAATTATATAATTTAAAAGTATGCATTAAGGTGTCTGTAATAGAATAAACGAATGTAGAATATTTAGCTAGCAGCCTCCATGGAAATTCGCTATTAATTGTGCTAATTTTGTTAGCATTCTGATAATAGACGCCCAATGGGCATTTTAGTGTTTTTTTAGCTCCCTTTCTAGCTTCCAAAAAATGTTTTACAAGGATGGGGGAGTGGCTTCAACACAGCGCCCCCTATCAGTCGCCTAGTGTATATACGAACCATTGAATAGGACTCAGGTGAAGTTTAAACTCAGTTGGTAGTTTAAGGTAATTTCCGGTTCCAAATTGTCTCTTGCATTAAACGTTGTTTACTATGTATTAACGTAGGAAAATAACATATTTTTGTATGATTGGTGAAATGTGAGACAAGTCTTCTGGACAAATGGTTAGGCCCAGAACAGTAATCCCGGAACAAATATTCTTTGCACTTGCATCAGCACGACTGAATAATGGCGTTGCACACGCTTTCAACTTGACCCTTCGACATTTTTTCCGATAAGCACGGATGTAAAATTGAATTCAGACTGACACAAATGTAAGACATTCAATGGAATACTACCACGATTTTATGATCCATTCTGTCCTTATTGAGAGTGGACCTTAATTGCAGTTTGTATGATTGTTTTTTCGTGATTATGGAACATAAACACAATCGCTTCCTATCTTGTCTGCACGTGTAACGGTATTTCCTCCTCTCCTGATGGACAGTTCTGGGACTTTAATATAACGACGTGAGTGTCAACATCTTGACTCCATATGTATGTATCATCAAACCATTGAAATGATGAGGTTTCTCACCCCACCGCTTTTGAACGAGCTGCGGCGGCGTCTCCCGCTGGTATCAACTGTCGCAAATAAACACGGAGGGAGTAAACAGTTACCGATCACCTGCCTTCTCCCACCCCGCCACTCTGCACCCCCAAACCGGCCTCTCTATACTGGGGCTGCACTAAGAAAAGATGTACCCCTCCCTCAGTCTAAAGCAGATCAGACTGAAGAGAAACTGGACCTGGACATATGGAAGTCTGTGATGAGGTTTCAGGTCCCAGCGGCGGAGGAGGAGGAGAAACTGGGAGGTGAGGAGGGAGGTGCTGCTCCTTCAGGACCAGGAGGAGGTGTAGCAGGGCAGGAGGAGGTCTCACCACTGGAGGCCACCAGAGAACTGGTAGTGATGTGGCGTCAGGCTGGGAAGCTGGTGCCAGAGACCATGACTGATGAGGAGCTGGGGATCCTGGCGGAGCTCCAAACTAAATCCTCCAAGAAGAAGTACCTGAAATACCTGGCCATCAAGGAGGGCCACAAGAAAAGCCACAAGCAGAAGCAGGAGAAGAGGAAGGCAGAGAGGAGTGAGAGGTTTCTGGAGGATGATAGGATCAGGCCTGATGGTCTGAGAGGAGAGGAGGGGGAACTGAGGAACACCTTCCTGCTCCAGTTCTGGGGTCGTTCCCTGGACAAGCTGCTGGGGTGGAGGTCGGCCCAGGCCATGGTGTTCGGCCAGCCACTGGTGTTTGATATGTCCTACGAACAGCAGATGACGCGTCGGGAGGTGGAGAACACTGTGTCCCAGCTGATGGAGGTGGAGGGGTGGAACCGCCGAGCCTCGGAACCCTTCCACCTGCACTTCTGTAACTTGCAGCCGGATGGCGGTTACCGCAAGGAGCTGGTTAAACGGTACGGCGCCGAGGCCTGGCAGCGCCTCCTCATCACCTCCACAGAGCAACGCCATGTGGACCTGTTTCCCCGGGACGACCTGGTCTACCTGACGGCTGACTCCCCCAACGTCCTCCGTACCTTCGACAACTCTAAGGTCTACATCGTAGGCTCCATGGTGGACCGCTCCATCCAATCAGGGCTCTCCCTGGCCAACGCCAAGCGTCTCAAGCTGAATACGGCCCGTCTGCCGCTGGATGACTTCCTCCAATGGGAGACGGGGGCCAAGAACCTGACTCTGGATCAGATGATACGTATCTTGCTGACACTGAAGGAGACGGGGAGGTGGGAGGAGGCGCTGGAGTACGTACCCAAGAGGAAACATGATGGATTCTACCAGGAGAAACCCCAGCAGGACAGAGACAGAGGCTCAGATAAGGACAGGAGGTTTTTTAGTGGCAGAACCAGAGGAGACACAGGATTCAGGGCTGGGGACAGAGACTGTGATAGAACATTCAGAAGTGGGGACAGAGAGAGGGCATTTAGTAGAAGAGACAGTGTATTGAAGAGTGGGGACAGTGACAGAGCAATTAGGAATGGGGACAGAGACCAAGCAATCAGGACTGGAGACAGTGACAGAGCAATCAGGACTGGGGACAGAGAAGGAGACAGTGACAGAGCAATCAGGACCGGAGACAGAGAAGGAGACATTGACAGAGCAATCAGGACCGGAGACAGAGATGGTATGGAGGAGTGGAGACAGAAACAGATGAATGGTGTGATCAGAGAGAGAGGATCCACTAGCAGACATAAGGACAGTGTATTCAGTAGCAGAGACAGGGTAGCAGTCAGTAAGGAAGCAGGACCTACAGAGATCAGGCAGACCACCACCAGGCTACGGACATCACTAAAAACCAAGATGGAGGATCGGAACAGTACAGCCAAGAGCGGGAAGAAAATGCTAGAGGAAGAGTAGCCTTATTTGGTCCAAATATACTGAGACATTTCTGGTCTGAATGTGCATCAGTTTCACCGTGTTGTGTTAATGGATGCAGAGATGAACTGATGAAAAGCACTTCTAAATTACATTAAACAGAAACATTTTGATAAGCAACTCGGTGAGACTGTTGATTGTTTGGAATCGTTGGTGTATTTGATACTTCGTGTAAATGTACACTGAAAAATATATATATATATAAACGCAACATGTGGAGTGTTTGTCCCGTGTTTTATGAGCTGAAATAAAAGATATAGAAGAACATGTTCCAGATACACAAAAAGCTTATTTCTCTCAAACTTTTGCACAAATTTGTTTACATCCCTGTTAGTGAGCATTTCCTATAAGATGATCCATCCACTTGACAGGTATGGCATATCGAGAAGCTGATTAAACAGCGTGGTCTTACACAGGTGCACCTTGTGCTGGGGTACAATAAAAGGCCACTTTGGCAACATCTCCGGGTGGACATTCCTGCAGTCAGCATGCCAATTGCACGCTCCCTCAAAACTTGAGACGTCTGTGGCATTGAGTTGTGTGACAAAACTGCACATTTTAAAGTGGCCTGAGGGATTGTGCAGTTGGCATGCTGACTGCAGGAATGTCCACCAGAGCTGTTGCCAGATAATTTAATGTTCATTTCTCTACCATAAACTGCCTCCAACATCGCTCCCTCCATGCGTCCAACCGGCCTCACAACCGTAGAGACCACCTGTAACCACGCCAGCCCAGGACCTCCACATCTGGCTTCTTCACCTGCGAGGGGGGGGGGGGGTGCTGAGGAGTATTCCTGTTTGTAGTGTAGCCATTTTGTGGGGGAAAACTATTTCTGATTGGTTGGGCCTGGCTCCCCAGTAGGTGGGTCTGACTCCCCAGTGGGTGGGCCGATGCCCTCCCAGGCCCACCCATGGCTTGCGGACCTGCCCAGTTATGTGAAATCCATAGATTAGGGCCCTAATGAATTTATTTCAATTGACTGATGTCCTTATAAACTGTAACTCAGTAAAATCTTTTGAAAATGTTTGCATTTATATATTTTTGTTCAGTATATTTTTAACCACAAAATATTAATGTCACTATATTGTCTAGCTGAACTACAGTTTTAAGTTAAAAAACCATTTACTCCAGTTTAACTTCCGTTCATCCTGTATTCAAGCGTTATGAGTTGGACAGATTCTCACTAAACAGTAAATAGATTTAACAAATCTTTAATTTTTGGTCTCTGACATGAAGGAATTTAGAAAAAAATCTTTACAAAGAGAAAATGGTCAACGACAACAACCGTTACACAAAAAAAAACATTAATCTTATTTATACTTTCATCTACTTACACGTTTTCTTAAAAGTGAAATGTTTTCAGTCTCTTCATCGGGAAGATACTGTCTTCAGAAAGTACAGTATTCATACCCTTTTGACCTGAATTCAAAATGGATTTAATTTATATATTTTTTCTCACCCCATCTACACACAATACTTGTAATAATGACAAAGTGAAAATGTGTTTAGAAATTTTTGCAAATGTGTTGAAAATGAAACAGCTGAAACACCTTATGTATTCACACACCTTAAACACAAGGTCAACTCTACACTGTCGTGTTGTGGCCAAGACAGTGGATGTTCCTGACTAGATAGTTCTCCCGGGTGGCGCAGTGGTCTAGAGCACTGCATCGCAGTGCTAGCTGCGCCACCAGAGTCTCTGGGTTCACGCCCAGGCTCTGCCGCAGCCGGCCGCGACCGGGAGGTCCGTGGGGCGACGCACAATTGGCTTAGCGCCGGGTTAGGGAGGGTTTGGCCGGTAGGGATATGTGGATATTGTAAAGTGTAAAGTGGATATTGTAAAGTGGTTGTTGCACTGGATATCATAAGGTGAATGCACCAATTTGTAAGTCGCTCTGGATAAGAGCGTCTGCTAAATGACTTAAATGTAAATAGTTTAGACTTAAATCTACTTGAACATCTATGGGAAGACCTAAAAACGGTTGCCTAGCAATGATCAACGACCAATTTACCAGAGCGTGAATCATTCTCAACCATCTACACACAATTCCCCATAATGACAAAGTGAAAACATGTTTGGTCAATACCTTTGGATAAGCATCTTTGGCAGCGATTAAAGCTGCTAGTCTTTCTGGGTAAGTCTCTTAAGATCTTTCCACACCTGGATTGTACAACATTTGCCCATTATTTCTTTTCTAAATTATTCAAGCTCTGTCAAATTGGTTGTTGATCATTGCTAGGCAACCATTTTTAAGTCTTTCCATAGATTTTGAAGTTGATTTAAGTCAAAACTGTAACTAGACCACTCAGGAACATTCACTGTCTTCTTGGTAAGCAACTCCAGTGTAGATTTGGTCTTGTGTTTTAGGTTTATTGTCCTGCTGAAAGGTGAACTCCTCTCCCAGTGTCTGGTGGAAAGCAGACTGAACCAGGTTTTCCTCTAGGATTCTTCCTGTGCTTAGCTCCAGTCCGTTTATTGTTTATCCTGAAAAACTCCCTAGTCCTTAACAATTACAAGTATACCCATGACATGATGCAGCCACCACTATGCTTGAAACTATGGAGAGTGGTACTCTGTAATGTGTTGTATTGAATTTTCCCCAAACACAACACTTTGTATTCAGGACAAAAAGTTGATTTCTTTACCACATTTTTTTGCAGTATTACTTTAGTGCCTTGTTGCAAACAGGATGCATGTTTTGGAATATTTTTATTCTGTACAGACTTCCTTCTTTTTCTCTCTGTCATTTAGGTTAGTATTGTGGAGTAACTACAATGTTGTTGATCCATCCTCAGTTTTCTCCCATCAGTCATTAAACTCTGTAACTGTTTTAAAGTCTCATGGTGAAATCACTGAGTGGTTTCCTTCCTCTCTGGCAACTGAGTTAGGAAGGACGCCTGTCTCTTTGTAGTGACTGGGTATATTGATACACCATCCAAAGTGTAATTAATAACTTCACCACGCTCAAAGGGATATTCCATTTTTACCCATCTACCAATAGGTGACCTTCTTTACGAGGCATTGGAAAACCTCCCTGGTCTTTGTGGTTGAATCTGTGTTTGAAATTCACTGCTCGACTGAGGAACCTTACGATAATACAGAGATGAGGTAGTCATTAGAAAATCATGTTAAACACTATTATTGCACACAGTGAGAGTCCGTGCAACTTATGTGACTTGTTAAGCACACTCTTACTCCTGAACTTATTTAAGCCACAACGAAGGGGTTGAATAGTCCAGCCAGTAACCGAAAGGTTGCTGGATTGAATCCCCAGAGCTGACAAGGTAAAAATCTGTCGTTCTGCCCCTGAGCAAGGCAGTTAACCCACTGTTCCCCGGGGCCCTGAGCAAGGCAGTTAACCCACTGTTCCCCAGGGCCCTGAGCAAGGCAGTTAACCCACTGTTCCCCGGGGCCCTGAGCAAGGCAGTTAACCCACTGTTCCCCGGGGCCCTGAGCAAGGCAGTTAACCCACTGTTCCCCGGGGCCCTGAGCAAGGCAGTTAACCCACTGTTCCCCGGGGCCCTGAGCAAGGCAGTTAACCCACTGTTCCCTGGGGCCCTGAGCAAGGCAGTTAACCCACTGTACCCCGGGGGCCAAAGACGTGGATGTCGATTACGGCAGCCCCCCCCGCACCTCTCTGATTCAGAGGGGTTGGGTTTAATGCAGAAAACACATTTCAGTTGAATCCATTCAGTTGGACAGCTGACTAGGTATCCCCCTTTACAACTTACTAGGTATCCCCCATTTCCCTTATTGACTCGACATTTCAGCTTTTCATTTTTTTATTAATTTGTAAACATTTCTGAAAACATAATTCCACGTTGACATTATAGAGTATTGTGTGTAGGACAGTGACAAAAAAATAAAATGCAATCAATTTTAAATTCAGACTGTAACAACAACAACATGTGGACAAAGTCAAGGGGTGTGAACACTTCCTGAAGGCACTTTAACCTTTCCACACAAATATAGATCTAATATCATTGGGTATCAGATGATTTCTGATCAAATCTCCCTGGACAGCAGATACAATGCCTTTCTGCCTCATCCCAGTGCAAACTGCCGAGACAGCAACATCTTCGTGTAACTTCCCCACTGCAAAGGATCCCGATTCAAACAGAACAGAAATACCTTTGAATATGTAGGGAACCTTTTACCTTTCAACTAAAAACCTGTCTGTCTGTCTGCAACAACCTCTGACCATAGTCCTGCCTCTCCTGTTTCTCCACATCTACAACCTGTCTGTCTGTCTGCAACAACCTCTGACCATAGTCCTGCCTCTCCTGTTTCTCCACATCTACAACCTGTCTGTCTGTCTGCAACAACCTCTGACCATAGTCCTGCCTCTCCTGTTTCTCCACATCTACAACCTGTCTGTCTGTCTGTAACAACCTCTGACCATAGTCCTGCCTCTCCTGTTTCTCCACATCTACAACCTGTCTGTCTGTCTGCAACAACCTCTGACCATAGTCCTGCCTCTCCTGTTTCTCCACATCTACAACCTGTCTGTCTGCAACAACCTCTGACCATAGTCCTGCCTCTCCTGTTTCTCCACATCTACAACCTGTCTGTCTGTCTGCAACAACCTCTGACCATAGTCCTGCCTCTCCTGTTTCTCCACATCTACAACCTGTCTGTCTGTCTGCAACAACTTCTGACCATAGTCCTGCCTCTCCTGTTTCTCCACATCTACAACCTGTCTGTCTGCA
The DNA here is from genome assembly GCF_016432855.1 of Salvelinus namaycush. NCBI lineage: Eukaryota > Metazoa > Chordata > Actinopteri > Salmoniformes > Salmonidae > Salvelinus > Salvelinus namaycush. The sequence continues at coordinate 9,676 of NW_024060490.1, read as the reverse complement.
ACAACCTCTGACCATAGTCCTGCCTCTCCTGTTTCTCCACATCTACAACCTGTCTGTCTGTAACAACCTCTGACCATAGTCCTGCCTCTCCTGTTTCTCCACATCTACAACCTGTCTGTCTGTCTGTAACAACCTCTGACCATAGTCCTGCCTCTCCTGTTTCTCCACATCTACAACCTGTCTGTCTGTCTGTCTGTCTGCAACAACCTCTGACCATAGTCCTGCCTCTCCTGTTTCTCCACATCTACAACCTGTCTGTCTGCAACAACTTCTGACCATAGTCCTGCCTCTCCTGTTTCTCCACATCTACAACCTGTCTGTCTGTCTGTCTGTCTGCAACAACCTCTGACCATAGTCCTGCCTCTCCTGTTTCTCCACATCTACAACCTGTCTGTCTGTCTGTCTGTCTGTCTGCAACAACCTCTGACCATAGTCCTGCCTCTCCTGTTTCTCCACATCTACAACCTGTCTGTCTGCAACAACCTCTGACCATAGTCCTGCCTCTCCTGTTTCTCCACATCTACAACCTGTCTGTCTGCAACAACCTCTGACCATAGTCCTGCCTCTCCTGTTTCTCCACATCTACAACCTGTCTGTCTGTCTAACAACCTCTGACCATAGTCCTGCCTCTCCTGTTTCTCCACATCTACAACCTGTCTGTCTGCAACAACCTCTGACCATAGTCCTGCCTCTCCTGTTTCTCCACATCTACAACCTGTCTGTCTGCAACAACCTCTGACCATAGTCCTGCCTCTCCTGTTTCTCCACATCTACAACCTGTCTGTCTGTCTAACAACCTCTGACCATAGTCCTGCCTCTCCTGTTTCTCCACATCTACAACCTGTCTGTCTGCAACAACCTCTGACCATAGTCCTGCCTCTCCTGTTTCTCCACATCTACAACCTGTCTGTCTGCAACAACCTCTGACCATAGTCCTGCCTCTCCTGTTTCTCCACATCTACAACCTGTCTGTCTGTCTGCAACAACCTCTGACCATAGTCCTGCCTCTCCTGTTTCTCCACATCTACAACCTGTCTGTCTGTCTGTCTGTCTGCAACAACCTCTGACCATAGTCCTGCCTCTCCTGTTTCTCCACATCTACAACCTGTCTGTCTGTCTGCAACAACCTCTGACCATAGTCCTGCCTCTCCTGTTTCTCCACATCTACAACCTGTCTGTCTGCAACAACCTCTGACCATAGTCCTGCCTCTCCTGTTTCTCCACATCTACAACCTGTCTGTCTGTAACAACCTCTGACCATAGTCCTGCCTCTCCTGTTTCTCCACATCTACAACCTGTCTGTCTGTCTGTCTGTCTGCAACAACCTCTGACCATAGTCCTGCCTCTCCTGTTTCTCCACATCTACAACCTGTCTGTCTGCAACAACCTCTGACCATAGTCTTGCCTCTCCTGTTTCTCCACATCTACAACCTGTCTGTCTGCAACAACCTCTGACCATAGTCCTGCCTCTCCTGTTTCTCCACATCTACAACCTGTCTGTCTGCAACAACCTCTGACCATAGTCCTGCCTCTCCTGTTTCTCCACATCTACAACCTGTCTGTCTGCAACAACCTCTGACCATAGTCCTGCCTCTCCTGTTTCTCCACATCTACAACCTGTCTGTCTGCAACAACCTCTGACCATAGTCCTGCCTCTCCTGTTTCTCCACATCTACAACCTGTCTGTCTGCAACAACCTCTGACCATAGTCCTGCCTCTCCTGTTTCTCCACATCTACAACCTGTCTGTCTGTAACAACCTCTGACCATAGTCCTGCCTCTCCTGTTTCTCCACATCTACAACCTGTCTGTCTGTCTGTAACAACCTCTGACCATAGTCCTGCCTCTCCTGTTTCTCCACATCTACCACTAGGAAGCCTAGTGGTTAGAGGGGAGGGGCGGCAGGAAGCCTAGTGGTTAGAGTGGAGGGGCGGCAGGAAGCCTAGTGGTTAGAGGGGAGGGGCGGCAGGAAGCCTAGTGGTTAGAGTGGAGGGGCGGCAGGAAGCCTAGTGGTTAGAGTGGAGGGGCGGCAGGAAGCCTAGTGGTTAGAGGGGAGGGGCGGCAGGAAGCCTAGTGGTTAGAGTGGAGGGGCGGCAGGAAGCCTAGTGGTTAGAGTGGAGGGGCGGCAGGAAGCCTAGTGGTTAGAGTGGAGGGGCGGCAGGAAGCCTAGTGGTTAGAGTGGAGGGGCGGCAGGAAGCCTAGTGGTTAGAGTGGAGGGGCGGCAGGAAGCCTAGTGGTTAGAGGGGAGGGGCGGCAGGAAGCCTAGTGGTTAGAGTGGAGGGGCGGCAGGAAGCCTAGTGGTTAGAGTGGAGGGGCGGCAGGAAGCCTAGTGGTTAGAGTGGAGGGGCGGCAGGAAGCCTAGTGGTTAGAGTGGAGGGGCGGCAGGAAGCCTAGTGGTTAGAGTGGAGGGGCGGCAGGAAGCCTAGTGGTTAGAGTGGAGGGGCGGCAGGTAGCCTAGTGGTTAGAGGGGAGGGGCGGCAGGAAGCCTAGTGGTTAGAGTGGAGGGGCGGCAGGAAGCCTAGTGGTTAGAGTGGAGGGGCGGCAGGAAGCCTAGTGGTTAGAGTGGAGGGGCGGCAGGAAGCCTAGTGGTTAGAGTGGAGGGGCGGCAGGTAGCCTAGTGGTTAGAGTGGAGGGGCGGCAGGTAGCCTAGTGGTTAGAGGGGAGGGGCGGCAGGTAGCCTAGTGGTTAGAGTGGAGGGGCGGCAGGAAGCCTAGTGGTTAGAGTGGAGGGGCGGCAGGTAGCCTAGTGGTTAGAGGGGAGGGGCGGCAGGTAGCCTAGTGGTTAGAGTGGAGGGGCGGCAGGAAGCCTAGTGGTTAGAGTGGAGGGGCGGCAGGTAGCCTAGTGGTTAGAGGGGAGGGGCGGCAGGTAGCCTAGTGGTTAGAGGGGAGGGGCGGCAGGAAGCCTAGTGGTTAGAGTGGAGGGGCGGCAGGTAGCCTAGTGGTTAGAGTGGAGGGGCGGCAGGTAGCCTAGTGGTTAGAGGGGAGGGGCGGCAGGAAGCCTAGTGGTTAGAGGGGAGGGGCGGCAGGTAGCCTAGTGGTTAGAGGGGAGGGGCGGCAGGTAGCCTAGTGGTTAGAGGGGAGGGGCGGCAGGTAGCCTAGTGGTTAGAGCGTTGGGCTGAGGTTGATGGATCGAATCCCCGAGCTGAACAAGGTAAAAATCTGTCGTTCTGCCCAGGTAGGCCGTCATTGTAAATAAGAATTTGACTTGCCTAGTTTAATAAAGGTTTAAAAATAATAATAACATCATTGAGGAGTGTTTTTCTATATACATTATATTTATGTTGATAAATAGCACCTTAGCCTGAGTTCAAGTCTTCAGCAGGGTTCTCTCAATAGATGCTGTCTCTAACACTGAGGGCATCATGACGTCATGACTCACTAGCTAAAAGCTAGTCCCAGCAGTCTTAAAATGTTTCCTTTCCTCATCTCCCTCCCTTATGAATGACCGTCTAATGTCAGGTCTGGTGTAACCTTCTCTCAAAGAGTTAGACAACCAGGTGAGGGGAGTTCCTTACTAATTAGTAACCTAGACAACCAGGTGAGGGCAGTTCCTTACTAATTAGTAACCTAGACAACCAGGTGAGGGGAGTTCCTTACTAATTAGTAACCCAGACAACCAGGTGAGGGCAGTTCCTTACTAATTAGTAACCTAGACAACCAGGTGAGGGGAGTTCCTTACTAATTAGTAACCCAGACAACCAGGTGAGGGGAGTTCCTTACTAATTAGTAACCCAGACAACCAGGTGAGGGCAGTTCCTTACTAATTAGTAACCTAGACAACCAGGTGAGGGCAGTTCCTTACTAATTAGTAACCTAGACAACCAGGTGAGGGCAGTTCCTTCTAAATTAGTGACCTCAATTCATCAGTGAAGTACAGGGAAGGATCAAAAACCCACAGACACTCGGCCGTCCGTGGAATGACTTTGACACGTGTTATATCATTTTGACCATATTATTTTGGGGAAGCCCAATTGATTCTAAGATGAGTACTTTCAGATTTTCCGAACTCACTTCCTTGTTTAAATCACTTGCTTGGCTCACGTTCTGAAGCCCACAACGTAGTGGGAGGTTCTAAGGGTTATGAGACGGTGATGGACTGAGAGATCAGCCAATTAAAACCAGCGGTTGTTTCGTCCGCTTCTGCCATACTTCCAGTCAAGTCCCGTTCTGAGACCGCTGTGAAACCAGACGGTTCGACGGAGAGAGACTGGTGTTCCTCACAGCGGCCTGCGTTGACCTGTCCAGGTTAAAGGTCACGACCCCTGCCCTCTGACCCCTAGAGTACCAGGATGTCTCCGCTGCAGCGCTCGCAGCAGTTGAAGGTAATGTTCTCATAGCGCGTGTAAGGGTGGAACCGGCCGATGCTCTTCTTATTGGTCAGGAAGGCCGAGGGGGAGGAGTCAGAGAGAGAGAGGGGGGAGGATTCTTCCTCGTTGTCTGAACAGGAAATAGGGTCCAGGATCTTCAACACCTGAGAAGGGAGTGGGGGGAGAGAGAGACAGAAAGAGTGAGTGGGTTTCTGGATAGAGGCCAGTGTGAGTGTCCTGCTAGGGGTCCGTACTCTACTTCCTACCTTCTCAGCCATCTTCTCAGCAGGCGTGTGTGAGGTGTTAGGGAGCTCCGAGGCCTGTCTTCCTTTCCCCAGCACGGCTCCACTGCTGCTCCCTACCTTACCCAGCAGGCGGGAGTTGATGGCTTCTGCCAGCTTGTGATTGGCTAGAGCTAGTTCTCCCGTGCTGAGTGGCTGGGCACTGGGGTAGTAGGTCTGCTGTCGACCCCACTGGAGAGAGACCAGCAGCTGCTCCAGAGACCTGGGAGAGAGACACATAAAACACATCAACCTGCATCGCTGGTAATGTGGTGTGTATCTCAGTAACTCTATGTTCCTATGTGAAGCACAGAAGTCCTACTGTATCTGTGGGTTAGCATCATGTCTGTGTGTTTTAACTGAGCACCAGGTCATATATCAGTGTTAGCATCATGTCTGTGTGTTTTAACTGAGCACCAGGTCATATATCAGTGTTAGCATCATGTCTGTGTGTTTTAACTGAGCACCAGGTCATATATCAGGGTTAGCATCATGTCTGTGTGTTTTAACTGAGCACCAGGTCATATATCAGTGTTGTACCTGTGGGTTAGCATCATGTCTGTGTGTTTTAACTGAGCACCAGGTCATATATCAGTGTTAGCATCATGTCTGTGTGTTTTAACTGAGCACCAGGTCATATATCAGTGTTAGCATCATGTCTGTGTGTTTTAACTGAACACCAGGTCATATATCAGTGTTAGCATCATGTCTGTGTGTTTTAACTGAGCACCAGGTCATATATCAGTGTTAGCATCATGTCTGTGTGTTTTAACTGAGCACTAGGTCATATATCAGTGTTAGCATCATGTCTGTGTGTTTTAACTGAACACCAGGTCATATATCAGTGTTAGCATCATGTCTGTGTGTTTTAACTGAACACCAGGTCATATATCAGTGTTAGCATCATGTCTGTGTGTTTTAAACTGAGCACCAGGTCATATATCAGTGTTAGCATCATGTCTGTGTGTTTTAACTGAACACCAGGTCATATATCAGTGTTGTATCTGTGGGTTAGCATCATGTCTGTGTGTTTTAACTGAACACCAGGTCATATATCAGGGTTAGCATCATGTCTGTGTGTTTTAACTGAGCACCAGGTCATATATCAGTGTTGTACCTGTGGGTTAGCATCATGTCTGTGTGTTTTAACTGAACACCAGGTCATATATCAGTGTTAGCATCATGTCTGTGTGTTTTAACTGAACACCAGGTCATATATCAGTGTTAGCATCATGTCTGTGTGTTTTAACTGAACACCAGGTCATATATCAGGGTTAGCATCATGTCTGTGTGTTTTAACTGAACACCAGGTCATATATCAGTGTTAGCATCATGTCTGTGTGTTTTAACTGAGCACCAGGTCATATATCAGTGTTAGCATCATGTCTGTGTGTTTTAACTGAACACCAGGTCATATATCAGGGTTAGCATCATGTCTGTGTGTTTTAACTGAGCACCAGGTCATATATCAGGGTTAGCATCATGTCTGTGTGTTTTAACTGAACACCAGGTCATATATCAGGGTTAGCATCATGTCTGTGTGTTTTAACTGAGCACCAGGTCATATATCAGTGTTGTACCTGTTGGTTAGCATCATGTCTGTGTGTTTTAACTGAGCACCAGGTCATATATCAGTGTTAGCATCATGTCTGTGTGTTTTAACTGAGCACCAGGTCATATATCAGGGTTAGCATCATGTCTGTGTGTTTTAACTGAGCACCAGGTCATATATCAGTGTTGTACCTGTTGGTTAGCATCATGTCTGTGTGTTTTAACTGAGCACCAGGTCATATATCAGTGTTAGCATCATGTCTGTGTGTTTTAACTGAACACCAGGTCATATATCAGTGTTAGCATCATGTCTGTGTGTTTTAACTGAGCACCAGGTCATATATCAGTGTTAGCATCATGTCTGTGTGTTTTAACTGAGCACCAGGTCATATATCAGTGTTAGCATCATGTCTGTGTGTTTTAACTGAACACCAGGTCATATATCAGTGTTAGCATCATGTCTGTGTGTTTTAACTGAGCACCAGGTCATATATCAGGGTTAGCATCATGTCTGTGTGTTTTAACTGAGCACCAGGTCATATATCAGTGTTAGCATCATGTCTGTGTGTTTAACTGAGCACCAGGTCATATATCAGTGTTAGCATCATGTCTGTGTGTTTTAACTGAGCACCAGGTCATATATCAGTGTTAGCATCATGTCTGTGTGTTTTAACTGAGCACCAGGTCATATATCAGTGTTGTACCTGTGGGTTAACATCATGTCTCTGGAGAACTCGTCTCTCTCACTCAGCAGGTCTGTGATGGCGCTCTGAGCCTCTCTGGTCTGGTGCTGGAGAGAAACCCTGGCATTGGTCAGCTCCTCCGCCATCACTCTTGAAGAGATACCACACACACAACAGTCAGTTAATACACACTGACACACACACACTCCTTCCCTCCGTCACCCCTCACCCCTACCTGGACGCCAGGAACTTGCTCCTCCAGACATCACATTGTATAGACATGCGTTCCAGCTGTTCTACTGTGGAGGCCCGGCTGCGACCCAGAGCCTCGTTCTCTAAGATCAGCTGGTTCTTCTCTCTGGCCAGACGCTCAAAGTGGTACTGCAGGTCATCACCTACAGAGGCTACCAGCAGCTTCTTCAACTCTCTGTTCACCTGTAGGAGAATACAGAGTTGAGTACTTTGGTCAAATATGGACCAAAGTACTGTATTTCATGTGCCAACAGATTCTTAAACCAGAAGTACTATCCGTATCTTATCGGGACAAAGGCAAGGGCTGAAAAGTCAGGATCCAGATTAACTCCTACAGTCACTGAACAAAACTCAGGATCCAGATTAACTCTTACAGTCACTGAACAGAACTCAGGATCCAGATTAACTCTTACAGTCACTGAACAAAACTCAGGATCCAGATTAACTCCTACAGTCACTGAACTCAGGATCCAGATGAACTCTTACAGTCACTGAACAAAACTCAGGATCCAGATTAACTCTCACAGTCACTGAACAAAACTCAGGAACCAGATGAACTCCTACAGTCACTGAACAAAACTCAGGATCCAGATTAACTCCTACAGTCACTGAACAAAACTCAGGATCCAGATTAACTCCTACAGTCACTGAACTCAGGATCCAGATTAACTCCTACAGTCACTGAACTCAGGATCCAGATTAACTCTTATAGTCACTGAACAAAACTCAGGATCCAGATTAACTCCTACAGTCACTGAACAAAACTCAGGATCCAGATTAACTCCTTCAGTCACTGAACTCAGGATCCAGATTAACTCCTTCAGTCACTGAACAAAACTCAGGATCCAGATTAACTCCTACAGTCACTGAACAAAACTCAGGATCCAGATTAACTCCTACAGTCACTGAACTCAGGATCCAGATTAACTCCTACAGTTCACTGAACAAAACTCAGGATCCAGATTAACTCCTACAGTCACTGAACTCAGGATCCAGATTAACTCCTACAGTCACTGAACTCAGGATCCAGATTAACTCCTACAGTCACTGAACAATTCCAAATAATGTGTTTAATAGCGTTAAAGGCCAAATGCATCCGTTTTATCTCAATATCAAATCATTTCTGGGGAACAATTAGGTCTTTACCGTGATTATTTTTAACAATTTTAATTGAAGACAAACAAAATTGCTTCTTAGCTAAGAGTAATTTCTCAAGCAAGAATTTAGTTAGGACTGTCTGGGAGTGCTCTGAATGGTGAAGGGAAAACTGAAAACTAGCTGTTATTGGCAGAGAGGTTTGGAACTCTCTTTCTTATTGGTCTATTAACTTTACCTCCTGGTGATGTCACAAGGCAGGCCAAAACTCCACCCCACCAAAACAGGCAGAAATTTCAGGAAGTCTTTTCAAATAGCTCTTACACTAAAAGGGCCTTATCATAAGTTTCACAGTAGCACTCCACACTCAGTGTGGAAATATATATAAAACACAGTAATTTGATGTTTTTGATGGCACTGGGCCTTTACGTTAACTCATTTACCCACCTCAGTCTGTACGTGGAGCTGGTTGAGGACTAACTAACTATATCAGTATAACTCATTTACCCACCTCAGTCTGTACATGGAGCTGGTTGAGGAGCCCCTAACTAACTATATCATATAACTCATTTACCCACCTCAGTCTGTACGTGGAGCTGGTTGAGGAGCCCCTAACTAACTATATCAGTATAACTCATTTACCCACCTCAGTCTGTACATGGAGCTGGTTGAGGAGTCCCTAACTAACTATATCAGTATAACTCATTTACCCACCTCAGTCTGTACATGGAGCTGGTTGAGGAGTCCCTAACTAACTATATCAGTATAACTCATTTACCCACCTCAGTCTGTACATGGAGCTGGTTGAGGAGCCCCTCCTTGCCCTGCAGCAGTCTTCTCTCTGAGGTCTGAAGCTTCTCCATGGCTCCTCTCAGGTCCTCCAGAGGAGGGGAGGGAGAGGGGGCCGCTCCTCCATCTGCTGCCCAGCCCAGGCCTCTCCTTTCTCCTCAGCCGGACCCCCACTCCGGGTGATGGCGGCACGGGGAACAACGATCCTCACCGCCTCCACCACCATGCAGGCCTCCCGGGGAACCTTCCCCAGGTGGAGTACGCCGGGGGACCGGGGGCCAGACGGTGTGTCTCTGGGACTGGCTCTGGGGCTCTGCTGGGGGGTGGAGTGGGGGCTGTGCTGGAGGCTGGCGGGGGCAGGGTGCGTGGTCTTGGGACTGTGTTTGGGACTAGCTACCTTAAGTAGTGGCACCGAAGACAGAGGCGTATCCACGGCACCGATCTCCTTAGCGACTGGGGGCTTGTCTGTCTCCATGCCGTCGCCGGGGCCCCTGACTGGACGGACGGAACCTGAAACATGGCAAACATTCTGGAATGTTCTCTCTATCACCATCTTTCTCTCTCTCTCTCTCAATGTTTTTGACTGGAGGAGTTATCAGGTCTCAACATCGCTTTGTGTGATTGGCTGAGAGGATGCAGGGGGGGGGGGGGGGATGTAAACAACAGTCTGTGAAATGACAGGGGTGATAACGGCTTACCTCTGTCTGCTACTGCAGCGGT
>NW_024060489.1:0-24111 GCF_016432855.1 Salvelinus namaycush | reverse complement strand
GGTCTATTATAATAAAGACCAGGTCTATTATAATACAGGTCACGTCAACAGGCCAGGTCTATTATAATACAGGCCAGGTCTATTATAATACAGGCCAGGTCTATTATAATACAGACCAGGTCTATTAAATTACAGACCAGGTCTATTATAATACAGGTCATGTCAATTATAAAAGAGGCCAGGTCTATTAAATTACAGACCAGAACTATTATAATACAGGCCAGGTCTATTATAATACAGGCCAGGTCTACAGGCCAGGTCTTTTAAATTACAGACCAGGTCTATTATAATACAGGCCAGGGCTATTATAGTACAGGCCAGGATTACAGGCCAGGTCTAGTATAATACAGGTCAGGACTATTATAATACAGACCAGGTCTAGTATAATACAGACCAGGTCTATTATAATACATACCAGTTCTATTATAATACAGTTCAGGTCTTTCATAATACAGACCAGGTGTATTATAATACAGGCCTGATCTATTATAATACAGGCAAGGTCAATTATAATACAGACCAGGTATATTATAATACAGACCAGGACGTTTATAATACAGGCCAGGTCTATTATAAAACAGACCAGGTCTATTATAATACATGCAAGGTCTATTATAATACAGGCCATGTCTATTATATTACAGACCAGATCTATTATAATACAGGCCATGTATATCATAATACAGGCCAGGTCTGTTAAATTCAAGGCCAGGTCTATTACAATACAGGCCAGGGCTATTATAATACAGGCCAGGTCTATTATAATACAGCCCAGAACTATTATAATACAGGCCAGGTCTATTATAATACAGGACAGGTCTACAGGCCAGGTATTCTATAATACAGACCAGGTCGATTAAATTACAGACCGGGTCTATTATAACACAGGCCATGTATATGATAATACAGCCCAGATCATCAGGCCAGGTTTACAGTCCAGGTCTGTTAAATTACAGACCAGGTCTATTATCATGCAGACCAGTTCTGTTATAATACAGGCCAGGTCTATTATAATACAGGTCAGGTCTTTTATAATACAGGCCAGGTCTACAGGCCAGGTCTATTATAATACAGACCAGGTCTATTAAATTACAGACCAGGTCTATTATAATACAGGTCATGTCAATTATAAAAGAGGCCAGGTCTATTAAATTACAGACCAGAACTATTATAATACAGGCCAGGTCTATTATAATACAGGCCAGGTCTACAGTCCAGGTCTTTCATAATACAGACCAGGTCTATTATAATACAGGCCAGGTCTATTATAATACATGCCAGGTCTACAGGCCAGGTCTATTATAATACAGGCCAGGTCCATTATATTACATGCCATGTCTATTATAATACAGGCCAGGTCTATTATAATACAGGCCAGGTTTACAGTCCAGGTCTATTATAATACAGACCAGGTCTTTTAAATTACAGAAAAATGTATATTATAATACAGACCAGGTCTATTATAATACCGGCCAGGTCTATTATAATACAGGCCAGGTCTATTTTAATACATGCCAGGTCTATTACAGTACAAGACAAGTCTACAGACCAGGTATATTATAATACAGGTCAGGTCTATTATAATACAGGCCAGGTCTATTTTAATACAGGCCAGGTCTACAGTCCAGGTCTATTATAATACAGACCAGGTCTATTAAATTACAGACCAGGTCTATTATAATACAGGCCAGGTCTATTATAATACAGGCCAGGTCTATTAAATTACAGACCAGAACTATTATAATACAGGCCAGGTCTATTATAATACAGGCCAGGTCTACAGGCCAGGTCTTTTAAATTACAGACCAGGTCTATTATAATACAGGCCAGGGCTATTATAGTACAGGCCAGGATTACAGGCCAGGTTTAGTATAATACAGGTCAGGACTATTATAATACAGACCAGGTCTAGTATAATACAGACCAGGTCTATTATAATACATACCAGTTCTATTATAATACAGTTCAGGTCTTTCATAATACAGACCAGGTGTATTATAATACAGGCCTGATCTATTATAATACAGGCAAGGTCAATTATAATACAGACCAGGTATATTATAATACAGACCAGGACGTTTATAATACAGGCCAGGTCTATTATAAAACAGACCAGGTCTATTATAATACATGCAAGGTCTATTATAATACAGGCCATGTCTATTATATTACAGACCAGATCTATTATAATACAGGCCATGTATATCATAATACAGGCCAGGTCTGTTAAATTCAAGGCCAGGTCTATTACAATACAGGCCAGGGCTATTATAATACAGGCCAGGTCTATTATAATACAGCCCAGAACTATTATAATACAGGCCAGGTCTATTATAATACAGGACAGGTCTACAGGCCAGGTATTTTATAATACAGACCAGGTCGATTAAATTACAGACCGGGTCTATTATAACACAGGCCATGTCTATGATAATACAGCCCAGGTCATCAGGCCAGGTTTACAGTCCAGGTCTGTTAAATTACAGACCAGGTCTATTATCATGCAGACCAGTTCTGTTATAATACAGGCCAGGTCTATTATAATACAGGTCAGGTCTTTTATAATACAGGCCAGGTCTACAGGCCAGGTCTATTATAATACAGACCAGGTCTATTAAATTACAGACCAGAACTATTATAATACAGGCCAGGTCTATTATAATACAGGACAGGTCTACAGGCCAGGTCTTTTATAATACAGACCATGTCGATTAAATTACAGACCAGGTCTATTATAACACAGGCCATGTCTATGATAATACATCCCAGGTCTACAGGCAAGGTCTTTTATAATACAGACCAGGTCGATTAAATGACAGACCAGGTCTATTATAATACAGGCCAGGTCTATTATAATACAGACCAGGTCTATTATGATACTGGCCAGGTCTATTATATTACATTGCAGGTCTATTATAATACAGGCCAGGTCTATTATATTACAGGCCATGTCCATTATAATACAGGCCAGTTCTATTATAATACAGGCCAGGTCTACAGTCCAGGTCTTTCATAATACAGACCAGGTCTATTATAATACAGGCCATGTCTATTATAATACATGCCAGGTCTACAGGCCAGGGATATTATAATACAGGCCAGGTCCATTATATTACATGCCATGTCTATTATACTACAGGCCAGGTCTATTATAATACAGGCCAGGTTTACAGTCCAGGTCTATTATAATACAGACCAGGTCTATTAAATTACAGAAAATGTATATTATAATACAGGCCAGGTCTATTATAATACATGGCAGGTCTATTATAATACAGACCAGGTCTATTATAATACCGGCCAGGTCTATTATAATACAGGCCAGGTCTATTTTAATACAGGCCAGGTCTATTACAGTACAGGACAAGTCTACAGACCAGGTATATTATAATACAGGTCAGGTCTATTATAATACAGGCCAGGTCTATTTTAATACAGGCCAGGTCTACAGTCCAGGTCTATTATAATACAGACCAGGTCTATTAAATTACAGACCAGATCTATTATAATACAGGCCAGGTCAATTATAATACAGGCCAGGTCTATTAAATTACAGACCAGAACTATTATAATACAGGCCAGGTCTATTATAATACAGGCCAGGTCTACAGGCCAGGTCTTTTATAATACAGACCAGGTCGATTAAATTACCGACCAGGTCTATTATAACACAGGCAAGGTCTATTATAATACAGGCCAGGTTTATTATAATACAGGCCAGGTCTATTATAATACAGGCCAGGTCTATTATAATACATGCCAGGTCTACAGGCCAGGTCTATTATAATACAGGCCAGGTCTATTATAATACAGGCCAGGTCCATTATATTACATGCCATGTCTATTATAATACAGGCCAGGTTTACAGTCCAGGTCTATTATAATACAGACCAGGTCTATTAAATTACAGAAAAGGTCTATTATAATACAGGCCAGATCTATTATAATACAGGACAGGTCTATTATAATACAGACCAGGTCTATTAAATTACAGATCAGGTATATTATAATACAGGCCAGGTTTTTTATAGTAAAGGCCAGGTTTACAGGCCAGGTCTAGTATAATACAGGCCAGGTCTATTATAATACAGACCAGGTATATAAAAATACAGACCAGGTCTATTATAATAAAGGCCAGGTCTATTATAATACAGACCAGGTCTATTATAATACTGGCCAGGTCTACAGGCCAGGTCTATTATAGTACCGGCCATGTCTATTATAATACAGGCCAGGTCTATTATAATACAGACCAGGTCTATTATAATACAGGCCTGGTCTATTATATTACAGGCCAGCTATATTATATTACAGACCAGGTCTATTAAATTACAGACCAGTTCTATTAATATACAGGCCAGGTCTATTATAATACAGGCCATGTCTATTAAAATACAGACCAGGTATATTATAATACAGGCCAGGTCTATTCTATTACAGGCCATGTCTATTATAATACAGGCCAGGTCTATTATAATATAGGCCAGCTTTACAGTACATGTCTATTATAATACAGACCAGGTCTATTCAATTACAGACCAGGTCTATTATAATACAGGGCTGATCTATTATAATACAGGTAAGGTCAATTATAATACAGACCAGGTATATTATAATACAGACAGGGTCTATTATAATACAGGCCTGGTCTATTATAATACAGGCCAGCTCTATTATAATACAGACCAGGTCTATTAATATACAGGCCAGGTCTATTATAATACAGGACATGTCTATTCAATTACAGACCAGGTCTATTATAATTCTGGCCAGGTCTATTCTATTACACGCCATGTCTATTATAATATAGGCCAGCTTTACAGTACATGTCTATTATAATACAGACCAGGTCTATTCAATTACAGACCAGGTCTATTATAATACAGGGCTGATCTATTATAATACAGGCAAGGTCAATTATAATACAGACCAGGTATATTATAATACAGACCAGGAAGTTTATAATACAGGCCAGGTCTATTATAAAACAGACCAGGTCTATTATAATACATGCCAGGTCTATTATAATACAGGCCATGTCTATTATATTACAGAGGTCTATTATAATACAGGCCATGTCTATCATAATACAGGCCAGGTCTGTTAAATTACATGCCAGGTCTATTATAATACAGGCCAGGTCTATTATAATACAGGCCAGGGCTATTATAATATAGGCCAGGTCTATTATAATACAGACCAGTTCTATTATAATACAGGCCAGGTCTATTATAATACAGGTCAGGTCTATATTAATACAGGCCAGGTCTTTTATAATACAGGTCAGGTCTATTATATTACAGGCCATGTCTATTATTATACAGGCCAGGTCTTTTATAATACAGGCCAGGTCTACAGGCCAGGTCTATTATAATACAGACCAGGTCTATTAAATTACAGACCAGGTCTATTATAATACAGGTCATGTCAATTATAAAAGAGGCCAGGTCTATTAAATTACAGACCAGAACTATTATAATACAGGCCAGGTCTATTATAATACAGGACAGGTCTACAGGCCAGGTCTTTTATAATACAGACCAGGTCGATTAAATTACAGACCAGGTCTATTATAACACAGGCCATGTCTATGATAATACATCCCAGGTCATCAGGCCACGTTTACAGTCCAGGTCTATTAAATTACAGACCAGGTCTATTATAATACAGACCAGGTCTATTATAATACAGGCCAGGTCTATTATATTACAGATCAGGTCTATTATAATACAGGCCAAGTCTACAGGCCAGGTCTATTATAATAAAGACCAGGTCTATTACATTACAGACCAGGTGTATTATAAAACAGGCCAGGATTGCAGGCCAGTCTAGTATAATACAGGTCAGGTCTAGTATAATACAGAACAGGTCTATTATAATACAGGCCAGGTCTATTATAACACAGGCCAGGTCATCAGGCCAGGTCTATTATTATATAGGCCAGGTCTATTATAATACAGACCCGGTCTATTATAATACAGGCCAGATCTATTATAATACAGGCCAGGTCTATTATAATACAGACCAGGTCTATTAAAATACAGGCCAGGTCTTTTATAATACAGACCAGGTCTATTTATAATACAGACCAGGTATATTATAATACAGGTCAGGTCTATTATAGTACAGGCCAGGTCTATTATAATACAGGCCTGGTCTATTATAGTACAGGCCAGGTCTATTATAATACAGACCAGGTATATTATAATATAGGCCTGGTCTTATATAATACAGACCAGGTATATTATAATACGGGTCAGGTCTATTATAATACAGGCCATTTCTATTATAATACAGGCTAGGTCTATTATTAAACAGGCCAGGTCTATTATAATACAGACCAGGTCTATTAAAATACAGACCAGGTCTATTATAATACAGACCAGGTCTATTATAATACAGGCCAGGTCAATTATAATACAGGCCAGGTCTATTAAATTACAGACCAGAACTATTATAATACAGAGAGAGCCAAGATTTTCAAAATGTTCATAAATGACAAGCATGGTCAAATAATAATCAGGAATAAAAGTCAGTTGGCTTTTCATAGCCGATCATTAAGAGTTGAAAGCAGCAGGTCTGGGACAGGTAGGGGTTCCATAACCGCAGGCAGAGCAGTTGAAACTGGAACAGCAGCAAGGCCAGGTGGACTGGGGACAGCAAGGAGTCATCATTACAGGGTTAGAGGCAGAGAATCCCAGTGGAGAGAGGGGAACCGGCCAGGCAGAGACAGCAAGGGCTGTTCGTTGCTCCAGAGCCTTTCCGTTCACCTTCACACTCCTGGGCCAGACTACACTCAATCATATGACCTACTGAAGAGATAAGTCTTCAGTAAAAACTTAAAGGTTGAGACCGAGTCTGCGTCTCTCACATGGGTAGGCAGACCGTTCCATAAAAATGGAGATCTATAGGAGAAAGCCCTGCCTCCCGCTGTTTGCTTAGAAATTCTAGGGACAATTAGGAGGCCTGCGTCTTGTGACCGTAGCGTACGTATAGGTATGTACGGCAGGACCAACTCGGAAAGATAGGTAGGAGCAAGCCCATGTAACGCTTTATAGGTTAACAGTAAAACCTTGAAATCAGCCCTTGCCTTAACAGGAAGCCAGTGTAGGGAAGCTAGCACTGGAGTAATATGATCAAATTTCTTGGTTCTAGTCAGGATTCTAGCAGCCGTATTTAGCACTAACTGAAGTTTATTTAGTGCTTTATCCGGGTAGCCGGAAAGTAGAGCATTGCAGTAGTCTAACCTAGAAGTAACAAATGCATGTATTAATTTTTCTGCATCATTTTTGGACAGAAAATTTCTGATTTTTGCAATGTTACGTAGATGGAAAAAAGCTGTCCTTGAAACAGTCTTGATATGTTCGTCAAAAGAAAGATCAGGGTCAAGAGTAACGCCGAGGTCCTTCACAGTTTTATTTGAGACGACTTTACCACCATCAAGATTAATTGTCAGATTTAACAGAAGATCTCTTTGTTTCTTGGGACCTAGAACAAGCATCTCTGTTTTGTCCGAGTTTAAGAGTAGAAAGTTTTCAGCCATCCACTTCCTTATGTATGAAACACAGGCTTCTAGCGAGGGCAATTTTGGGGCTTCACCATGTTTCATTGAAATGTACAGCTGTGTGTCATCCGCATAGCAGTGAAAGTTAACATTATGTTTTCGAATAACATCCCCAAGAGGTAAAATATATAGTGAAAACAATAGTGGTCCTAAAACGGAACCTTGAGGAACACCGAAATGTACAGTTGATTTGTCAGAGGACAAACCATTCACAGAGACAAACTGATATCTTTCTGACAGGTAAGATCTAAACCAGGCCAGAACTTGTCCGTGTAGACCAATTTGGGTTTCCAGTCTCTCCAAAAGAATGTGGTGATCAATGGTGTCAAAGGCAGCACTAAGGTCCAGTAGCACGAGGACAGATGCAGAGCCTCGGTCTGACGCCATTAAAAGGTCATTTACCACCTTCACAAGTGCAGTCTCAGTGCTATGATGGGGTCTAAAACCAGACTGAAGCATTTCGTATACATTGATTGTCTTCAGGAAGGCAGTGAGTTGCTGCGCAACAGCTTTTTCAAATTTTTCTGAGAGGAATGGAAGATTCGATATAGGCCGATAGTTTTTTATATTTTCCGGGTCAAGGTTTGGCTTTTTCAAGAGAGGCTTTATTACTGCCACTTTTAGTGAGTTTGGTACACATCCGGTGGATAGAGAGCTGTTTATTATGTTCAACATAGGAGGGCCAAGCACAGGAAGCAGCTCTTTCAGTAGTGTAAGGCCTGGGTGTCGGAGTGTGGAGTCAACACGCAGGAAACAGCAGGTGCCAATACAAAATGTTCTTTAATGAACACGGACCAACTAGTCCACCCTACTAACCCACTGGGTGTACTATATAACCAACCCCAGACACGGGGGGAAAGGAACACAGTCCAGAAAACACGTAGCACACAACCAACACCACAACTTACAAACAAACAATCCCGCACAAAGAAACGTGCGGGCCGGCTGACTAATAAGCCCAACTAATTAACCCTAATACACCACAGGTGAACCCAATAACCACATAGGGAGGGGGAGAAAAGGATCAGTGGCAGCTAATAGGCCGGTGACGTCGACCGCCGAACGCCACCCGCACGGGAAGGAGAGCCTGCCTCGGTCGAAGTCGTGACAGTACCCCCCCTCTGACGCGCGGCTCCCGCAGCGCGCCGACACCGGCCTCGAGGTCGACCCGGAGGACGAGGTGCAGGGCGATCCGGATGGAGGCGATGGAAATCCCTCAGCATCGACGGATCCAAAATGTCCCCCACCGGTACCCAGCACCTCTCCTCCGGACCGTACCCCTCCCAGTCCACGAGGTACTGAAGGCCCCTCACCCGGCGTCTCGAGTCCAGAATGGCCCGTATCGTGTACGCCGGGGACCCCCCGATGTCCAGAGGGGGAGGAGGGACCTCCGGCACCTCACCGTGCTGCAGGGGACCAGCTACCACCGGCCTGAGGAGAGACACATGAAACGAGGGGTTAATACGATAATAGGAAGGGAGTTGTAATCGATAACACACCTCGTTTATTCTCCTCAGGACTTTGAAGGGCCCTACACACTGCGGACCCAGCTTCCGGCAGGGCAAGCGGAGGGGCAGGTTTCGGGTCGAGAGCCAGACCCTGTCCCCCGGTACAAACACGGGGGCCTCACTGCGGTGGCGGTCAGCGCTCCTCTTCTGCCGTCCACTGGCTTGTTGGAGAGATTCCTGGACGGCCCTCCATGTCTCCTTGGAACGCTGCACCCATTCCTCCACCGCAGGAGCCTCGGTCTGGCTCGGATGCCATGGTGCCAGGACCGGCTGGTACCCCAATACACACTGAAAGGGGGACACGTTAGTAGAGGAGTGGCGTAGTGAGTTCTGGGCCATTTCGGCCCAGGGAATGTATCTCGCCCACTCCCCTGGCCGGTCCTGGCAATACGACCGCAGAAACCTACCCACCTCCTGGTTCACTCTCTCCACCTGCCCATTACTCTCAGGGTGATACCCGGAGGTCAGGCTGACCGAGACCCCCAAACGCTCCATGAACGCCCTCCATACTCGGGACGTGAATTGGGGGCCCCGATCAGAAACGATGTCCTCCGGCACCCCGTAGTGCCGGAAGACGTGGGTGAATAATGCCTCCGCAGTCTGTAGGGCTGTAGGAATACCGGGCAACGGGAGGAGACGACAGGACTTCGAGAATCGATCCACAATCACCAGTACCGTAGTGTTCCCCTGAGACGGGGGAAGATCGGTCAGAAAATCTACGGACAGGTGCGACCAAGGCCGTTGTGGAACGGGGAGGGGTTGTAACTTCCCTCTAGGAAGGTGCCTAGGAGCCTTACTCTGGGCGCATACCGAACAGGAGGAAACATAAACCCTAACGTCTCTCGCCAAGGTAGGCCACCAATACCTCCCCCGAAGACTCCCCACCGTCCTCTTCACCCCAGGGTGACCCGAGGAGGGTAGAACGTGAGCCCACCAAATCAATTTGTCCCGAACACCAAGCGGCACGTACTTCCGCCCCACCGGACACTGAGGAGGAGCGGGTTCCGCCCGTAACGCCCGCTCGATGTCCGAGTCCACTTCCCACACCACTGGTGCTATCAGCCTTGAGGCGGGAAGGATGGGAGTGGGTTCGGTGGGCCGATCGTCCGAGTCGTAAAAACGGGACAGTGCATCCGCCTTTACGTTCTGAGAGCCCGGTCTATATGTTAACGTAAACTGAAATTGGGTAAAGAACATGGCCCACCTTGCTTGATGTGGGTTCAGTCTCCTAGCTGCCCGAATATACTCCAGATTCTGGTGGTCGGTCCAGATGAGAAAAGGGTGCTTAGCCCCCTCAAGCCAGTGTCTCCACACCTTCAGGGCACTGACCACTGCTAACAACTCCCGGTCCCCCACATCATAGTTACACTCCGCTGAACTGAGCTTCTTCGAGAAGAAAGCACAGGGGTGGAGTTTTGGTGGCGTACCAGAGCGCTGTGATAGCACGGCACCTACCCCAGCTTCGGACGCGTCCACCTCCACTATGAATGCTAGAGAGGGATCCGGATGCGCCAACACGGGCGCATCCGTGAACAGCGCCTTCAACCTGTTGAAAGCTCCGTCCACTTTTGCTGACCACTGCAGCCGCACCGGACCCCCCTTCAGCAGTGAGGTAATGGGAGCTGCTACCTGGCCAAAACCCCGGATAAACCTCCGGTAGTAGTTGGCAAAACCCAAAAACCGCTGCACCTCTTTTACCGTGGTCGGAGTCGGCCAATTACGCACGGCCTTAACTCGGTCACTCCCTACCACCACGCCCGAGGTGGAAATGCGATAACCCAGAAAAGAGACGGCTCGTTTGGAGAACACACACTTCTCAGCCTTGACATATAGGTCATGCTCCAGCAGTCTACCAAGCACCTTGCGCACCAGAGACACATGCGCGGCGTGAGTGGCTGAGTAGATCAGAATGTCATCGATATAAACAACCACTCCCTGCCCGTGCAGGTCCCTGAGAATATTGTCTACAAAGGATTGGAAAACGGCTGGAGCATTCTTTAACCCATATGGCATGACGCAGTACTCATAATGGCCCGATGTGGTACTAAATGCGGTTTTCCACTCGTCTCCTTTCCGAATACGCACCAGACTATACGCGCTCCTGAGATCCAATTTTGTGAAGAACTGCGCTCCGTGAAATGATTCCATTGCCGTAGCAATGAGAGGTAGAGGGTAACTAAACACTACGGTGATGGCATTTAGACCTCTATAATCAATACACGGACGCAAACCTCCCTCCTTTTTCTTCACAAAAAAGAAACTCGAGGAGGCGGGTGAGATGGAGGACCGAATGTACCCCTGTCCCAGAGACTCAGTGACATATGTCTCCATAGCCACCGTCTCCTCTTGGGACAATGGGTACACGTGACTCTTGGGAAGCGCAGCGTCTACCTGGAGATCTATCGCACAATCCCTTCCCGGTCGATGAGGTGGTAATTTAGTCGCTTTCTTTTTACTGAAAGCGATTGCCAAATCGGCATACTCGGGGGGAATGCACACCGGGGAACCCTGGTCTGGACTTTCCACCGACGTGGCACCGATGGAAACTCCCAAACACCTTCCAGAACACTCCTTTGACCACCCCTGGAGAACCCCCTGTCTCCACGAAATTTTAGGATTGTGCCGGGCCAGCCAGGGAATCCCTAGCACCACTGGAAACGCAGGCGAATCAATAATATAAAAGCTGATACGCTCCTTATGATTCCCCTGCGTCACCATGTCCAGGGGGACCGTGGTCTCCCTGACCACCCCTGACCCTAATGGCCGGCTATCTAGGGAGTGCACGGGAAAGGGAGAATCTATCGGCACAAGCGGAACCCTTAACCTAAGAGCGAGTCTGCGATCCATAAAGTTCCCAGCTGCGCCTGAATCGACTAGCGCCCTATGCTGGGAAGAGGGGAAAAATTTCAGGAAAAAAATCAAGACAAACATGTGACTAACAGGGGGTTCTGGGTGAGTTTGGTGCTGACTCACCTGGAGTGATCGAGAAGCGTTCCGCCTGCCATCTCGACTCCCAGACGGACCCCCCCAGCACCGATCGGCCGTGTGTCCTCTCCGACCACAGCTGGTGCAGGGAGAGCCTCCTCCTCCGGTATCCCTCGGCCCAGCCCCTCCCAACTCCATCGGAATAGGAGCGGAGGGGCTGGGTGGTGGAACGTACAGGACCCTCTCAGAACGCCCGCGGGCAGCCAGCAGATTGTCCAGACGGATGGACATGTCAATCAGCTCATCCAGAGAAAGAGCGGTGTCCCGACATGCTAGCTCCCTGCGGACGTCCTCCAGGAGACTACACCAGTAGTGATCAATAAGGGCCCTGTCGTTCCACCCAGATCCTGCAGCCAGGGTCCGGAACTCCAGCGCGTAATCCTGGGCGCTCCTCTTCTCCTGCCTAAGGTGGAACAGTCGTTCTCCCGCCGCTCGGCCCTCTGGAGGATGGTCAAATACGGCCCGAAAACGGCGGGTGAACTCTGGGTAATGCTCCTTCGCAGAGTCTGGGCCATTCCAGACTGCGTTGGCCCACTCCAGAGCATGACCCGTGAGGCAGGAGACGAGGACACTCACCCTCTCCGCTCCTGAGGGAGTGGGTCTTACGGCGGCAAGGTACAGTTCCAGTTGGAGTAGGAACCCCTGGCACCCCGCCGCCGATCCATCATAATCCCTCGGGAGTGTCACACGGAGAGCGCTGGAGCCGAGGAATGGAGAGTCCTGGGCTGGAGGAGCCGAAGGTGGAGAGAGAAAACCACTCCTCTCCCATCGGTCCATTCGCTCCATCATCGAATCCATCGCTGATCCAATACGGTGGAGAACAGTGGTATGCTGGAGCACCCGTTCCTCCATCGATGGGAGAGGGTTGGCCGCTGCTCCTGCTGACTCCATTGTGGTGCGGGATTCTGTAAGGCCTGGGTGTCGGAGTGTGGAGTCAACACGCAGGAAACAGCAGGTGCCAATACAAAATGTTCTTTAATGAACACGGACCAACTAGTCCACCCTACTAACCCACTGGGTGTACTATATAACCAACCCCAGACACGGGGGGAAAGGAACACAGTCCAGAAAACACGTAGCACACAACCAACACCACAACTTACAAACAAACAATCCCGCACAAAGAAACGTGCGGGCCGGCTGACTAATAAGCCCAACTAATTAACTCTAATACACCACAGGTGAACCCAATAACCACATAGGGAGGGGGAGAAAAGGATCAGTGGCAGCTAATAGGCCGGTGACGACGACCGCCGAACGCCACCCGCACGGGAAGGAGAGCCTGCCTCGGTCGAAGTCGTGACAAGTAGTTTAGTAGGAATAGGATCCAGTATGCAGCTTGAAGGTTTAGAGGCCATGATTATTTTCATCATTGTGTCAAGAGATATAGTACTAAAACACTTAAGTGTCTCTCCCGATCCCAGGCCCTGGCAGAGCTGTGCAGATCCAGGACAGCTAAGCCCTGGAGGAATACGCAGATTCAAAGAGGAGTCCGTAATTTGCTTTCTAATGGTCATGATCTTTTCCTCAAAGAAGTTCATGAATTTATTACTGCTGAAGTGAAAGCCATCCTCTCTTGGGGAATGCTGCTTTTTTGTTAGCTTTGCAACAGTATCAAAAATAAATTTTGGATTGTTCTTATTTTCCTCGATTAAGTTGGAAAAGTAGGATGATCGAGCAGCAGTGAGGGCTCTTCGGTACTGCACGGTACTGTCTTTCCAAGCTAGTCGGAAGACTTCCAGTTTGGTGTGGCGCCATTTCCGTTCCAATTTTCTGGAAGCTTGCTTCAAAGCTCGGGTATTTTCTGTATACCAGGGAGCTAGTTTCTTATGACAAATGTTTTTAGTTTTTAGGGGTGCAACTGCATCTAGGGTATTGCGCAAGGTTAAATTGAGTTCCTCAGTTAGGCGGTTAACTGATTTTTGTCCTCTGACGTCCTTGGGTAGGCAGAAGGAGTCTGGAAGGGCATCAAGGAATTTTTGTGTTGTCTGAGAATTTATAGCACGACTTTTGATGCTCCTTGGTTGGGGTCTGAGCAGATTATTTGTTGCGATTGCAAACGTAATAAAATGGTGGTCCGATAGTCCAGGATTATGTGGAAAAACATTAAGATCTACAACATTTATTCCATGGGACAAAACTAGGTCCAGAGTATGACTGTGGTAGTGAGTAGGTCCAGAGACATGTTGGACAAAACCCAATGAGTCGATGATGGCTCCGAAAGACTTTTGGAGTGGGTCTGTGGACTTCTCCATATGAATATTAAAATCACCAAAAATTAGAATATGATCTGCTATGACTACAAGGTCTGATAGGAATTCAGGGAACTCAGAGAGGAACGCTGTATATGGCCCAGGAGGCCTGTAAACAGTAGCTATAAAAAGTGATTGAGTAGGCTGCATAGATTTCATGACTAGAAGCTCAAAAGACGAAAACGTCATCATTTTTTTTTTTGTAAATTGAAATTTGCTATCGTAAATGTTAGCAACACCTCCGCCTTTGCGGGATGCACGGGGGATATGGTCACTAGTGTAACCAGGAGGTGAGGCCTCATTTAACACAGTAAATTCATCAGGCTTAAGCCATGTTTCAGTCAGGCCAATCACATCAAGATTATGATCAGTGATTAGTTCATTGACTATGACTGCCTTTGAAGTGAGGGATCTAACATTAAGTAACCCTATTTTGAGATGTGAGGTATCACGATCTCTTTCAATAATGGCAGGAATGGAGGAGGTCTTTATCCTAGTGAGATTGCTAAGGCGAACACCGCCATGTTTAGTTTTGCCCAACCTAGGTCGAGGCACAGACACAGTCTCAATGGGGATGGCTGAGCTGACTACACTGACTGTGCTATTGGCAGACTCCACTAAGCTGGCAGGTTGGCTAACAGCCTGCTGCCTGGCCTGCACCCTATTTCATTGTGGAGCTAGGGGAGTTAGAGCCCTATCTATGTTAGTAGATAAGATGAGAGCACCCCTCCAGCTAGGATGGAGTCCGTCACTCCTCAGCAGGTCAGGCTTGGTCCTGTTTGTGGGTGAGTCCCAGAAAGAGGGCCAATTATCTACAAATTCTATCTTTTGGGAGGGGCAGAAAACAGTTTTCAACCAGCGATTGAGTTGTGAGACTCTGCTGTAGAGCTCGTCACTCCCCCTAACTGGGAGGGGGCCAGAGACAATTACTCGATGCCGACACATCTTTCTAGTTGATTTACACGCTGAAGCTATGTTGCACTTGGTGACCTCTGACTGTTTCATCCTAACATCGTTGGTGCCGACGTGGATAACAATATCTCTATACTCTCTACACTCGCCAGATTTAGCTTTAGCCAGCACCATCTTTAGATTAGCCTTAACGTCGGTAGCCCTGCCCCCTGGTAAACAGTGTATGATCGCTGGGTGATTCGTTTTAAGTCTAATACTGCGGGTAATGGAGTCGCCAATGACTAGGGTTTTCAATTTGTCAGAGCTAATGGTTGGAGCCTTCGGCGTCTCAGACCCCGTAGCGGGAGGAGTAGAGACAAGAGAAGACTCAGCCTCAGACTCCGACTCGCTACATAATGGGGAAAACCGGTTGAAAGTTTCTGTCGGCTGAATGAGCGACACCAGTTGAGCATTCCAACAGCATTTCCCTCCAGAAGCCATGAGAAAGTTGTCCGGCTGCGGGGACTGTGCGGGGGGGTTTATACTAACGTTAGTATCTGTACTTACTGGTGGCACAGACGCTGTTTCTTCCTTTCCTACACTGAAATTACCCTTGCCTAACGATTGTGTCTGAAGCTGGGCTTGCAGCACAGCTATCCTCGCCATAAGGCGATCGTTCTCCTGTATATTATGAGTACAGCGACTGCAATTAGAAGACATTATGTTAATGTTACTACTTAGCTTCGGCTGTTGAAGGTGCTGACGAACCATGTCCAGATAAAACGTCCGGAGTGAAAAAGTTGAATGAGGGAAAAAAGTTGCGATGGAAAAACTAAAAATATAAACGTAAAGTTGTCAGCTAGCAAGTAAAGTTGGCAACAAAACGCACAGCAACACGTCTGCAAATTCAAGAGGAAGTGACGTGCTCAAGCATCTTGTTCCTGTATATCTCTTGGCATAATATAATAGAGACAGTAGATCTAGCTGGTCTGTCATAATATAATAGAGACAGTAGATCTAGCTGGTCTATCATATATTGGAGACTGTAGATGTAGATGGTCTTTCATAATGTAGTAGAGACAGTAGAATTAGCTGGTCTGCCATAATATAATTGAGACAGTAGATCTAGCTGGTCTGTCATAATATAATAGAGACAGTAGATCTAGCTGGTATGTCATAATATAATAGGGACAGTAGATGTAGCTGGTCTGTCATAATATTGTAGAGACAGTAGATCTAGCTGGTCTGTCATAATAAAGTAGAGACATTAGATCTAGCTGGTCTTCCATAATATATGGGAGACAGTAGATCTAGCTGGTCTGCCATAATATAATTGAGACAGTAGATCTAGCTGGTCTGTCATAGTATAGCAGAGACATTAGATCTAGCTGGTCTATCATAATATATTAGAGACTATAGATGTAGATGGTCTTTCATAATGTAGTAGAGACAGTAGATCTAGCTGGTCTGTCAAAGTATAATTGAGACAGTAGATATAGCTGGTCTGTCATAACATAGTAGAGACTGTAGATGTAGCTGGTCTGTCATAATATAGTAGAGACAGTAGATCTAGCTAGTCTTTCGTAATATAATTGAGACAGTAGATCTAGCTGGTCTTCCATAATATAATAGAGACTGTAGATGAAGATGGTATGTCATAATATATTAGAGACTGTAGATGAAGATGGTCTGTCATAATATAGTAGAGACAGGAGATCAGGCTGGTCTGTCATAATATGCTAGAGACAGTAAATCTAGCTGGTCTGCCATAAGATAATTGAGAGTAGATCTAGCTGGTCTGTCATAGTATAGTAGAGACAGTAGATCTAGCTAGTCTATCATAATATATTCGAGACTGTAGATGTAGATGGTCTTTCATAATGTAGTAGAGACAGTAGATCTATGTGGTCTGTCAAAATATAATAGAGACAGTAGATCTAGCTGGTCTGTTATTATTTAAATGAGAAAGTATATCTAGCAGGTATATCATAACATAGTAGAGACTGTAGATGTAGCTGGTATGTCATAATATAGTAGAGAACATAGATATAGCTGGTCTTCCATAATATAATAGAGACTGTAGATGTAGCTGGTCTGACATAATGTAGTAGAGACAGTAGATCTAGTTGGTCTGTCATAATATAATAGAGACAGTAGATCTAGCTGGTCTGTCATAATATAATAGAGACACTAGATCTAGCTGGTCTTTTGTAAAATAATAGAGACATTAGATCTAGCTGGTCTGTCATAATATAATAGAGACAGTAGATCTAGCTGGTCTGTCATAATATAATAGAGACAGTAGATCTAGCTGGTTTGTCATACTATAATAGAGGCAGTAGATCTAGATGGTCTGTCATTATATAATAGAGACAGTAGATCTAGCTGGTCTGTCATAATATAATAGAGACATTAGATCTAACTGGTCTTTCATAATGTAATAGAGGCATTAGATATAGCTCGTCTGTCATAATATAATAGAGACAGTAGATCCAGCTGGCCTGTCATAATATAATAAAGACAGTAGATCTAGCTGGTCTGTTATAATATAATAGAGACATTAGATATAGCTCGTCTGTCATAATATAATAGAGACAGTAGATCCAGCTGGCCTGTCATAATATAATAGAGACAGTAGATCTAGCTGGTCTATCATATATTGGAGACTGTAGATGTAGATGGTCTTTCATAATGTAGTAGAGACAGTAGAATTAGCTGGTCTGCCATAATATAATTGAGACAGTAGATCTAGCTGGTCTGTCATAATATAATAGAGACAGTAGATCTAGCTGGTATGTCATAATATAATAGGGACAGTAGATGTAGCTGGTCTGTCATAATATTGTAGAGACAGTAGATCTAGCTGGTCTGTCATAATAAAGTAGAGACATTAGATCTAGCTGGTCTTCCATAATATATGAGAGACAGTAGATCTAGCTGGTCTGCCATAATATAATTGAGACAGTAGATCTAGCTGGTCTGTCATAGTATAGCAGAGACAGTAGATCTAGCTGGTCTATCATAATATATTAG
The DNA here is from genome assembly GCF_016432855.1 of Salvelinus namaycush. Lineage (NCBI taxonomy): Eukaryota > Metazoa > Chordata > Actinopteri > Salmoniformes > Salmonidae > Salvelinus > Salvelinus namaycush. The sequence goes on along the minus strand of NW_024060489.1, from coordinate 5,878 downwards.
AGACTGTAGATGTAGATGGTCTTTCATAATGTAGTAGAGACAGTAGATCTAGCTGGTCTGTCAAAGTATAATTGAGACAGTAGATATAGCTGGTCTGTCATAACATAGTAGAGACTGTAGATGTAGCTGGTCTGTCATAATATAGTAGAGACAGTAGATCTAGCTGGTCTGTCATAATATACTAGAGACAGTAAATCTAGCTGGTCTTTCGTAATATAATTGAGACAGTATAATTAGCTGGTCTGCCATAATATAATTGAGTCAGTAGATCTAGCAGGTCTATCATAATATTTTAGAGACTGGAGATGTAGATGATGTGTCATAATATAAAATAGACAGTAGATGTAGCTTGTCTGTCAGAAAATAATTGAGACAGTAGACATAGCTGGTCTGTCATAATATAATAGAGACAGTAGATCTAGCTGGTCTATCATAATATATTGGAGACTGTAGATGTAGATGGTCTGTCATAATATAGTAGCGACAGCAGATCTAGATGGTCTGTCATAATGTAGTAGAGACAGTAGATCTAGCTGGTCTGTCATAATATAGTAGAGACAGCAGATCTAGCTGGTCTTCCATAATATAATAGAGACAGTAGATCTAGCTGAACTGTCATAATATAGTAGCGACAGAAGATCTAGATGGTCTGTCATAATATACTAGAGACAGTAAATCTAGCTAGTCTTTCGTAATATAATTGAGACAGTAGATCTAGCTGGTCTTCAATAATATAATAGAGACTGTAGATGAAGATGGTCTGTCATAATATACTAGAGACAGTAAATCTAGCTAGTCTTTCGTAATATAATTGAGACAGTAGATCTAGCTGGTCTTCCATAATATAATAGAGACTGTAGATGAAGATGGTATGTCATAATATATTAGAGACTGTAGATGAAGATGGTCTGTCATAATATAGTAGAGACAGGAGATCAGGCTGGTCTGTCATAATATGCTAGAGACAGTAAATCTAGCTGGTCTGCCATAAGATAATTGAGAGTAGATCTAGCTGGTCTGTCATAGTATAGTTGAGACAGTAGATCTAGCTAGTCTATCATAATATATTCGAGACTGTAGATGTAGATGGTCTTTCATAATGTAGTAGAGACAGTAGATCTATGTGGTCTGTCAAAATATAATAGAGACAGTAGATCTAGCTGGTCTGTTATTATTTAAATGAGAAAGTATATCTAGCAGGTATATCATAACATAGTAGAGACTGTAGATGTAGCTGGTATGTCATAATATAGTAGAGAACATAGATATAGCTGGTCTTCCATAATATAATAGAGACTGTAGATGTAGCTGGTCTGACATAATGTAGTAGAGACAGTAGATCTAGTTGGTCTGTCATAATATAATAGAGACAGTAGATCTAGCTGGTCTGTCATAATATAATAGAGACACTAGATCTAGCTGGTCTTTTGTAAAATAATAGAGACATTAGATCTAGCTGGTCTGTCATAATATAATATAGACAGTAGATCTAGCTGGTCTGTCATAATATAATAGAGACAGTAGATCTAGCTGGTTTGTCATACTATAATAGAGGCAGTAGATCTAGATGGTCTGTCATTATATAATAGAGACAGTAGATCTAGCTGGTTTGTCATAATATAATAGAGACATTAGATCTAACTGGTCTTTCATAATGTAATACAGGCATTAGATATAGCTCGTCTGTCATAATATAATAGAGACAGTAGATCCAGCTGGCCTGTCATAATATAATAAAGACAGTAGATCTAGCTGGTCTGTTATAATATAATAGAGACATTAGATATAGCTCGTCTGTCATAATATAATAGAGACAGTAGATCCAGCTGGCCTGTCATAATATAATATAAACAGTAGATCTAGCTGGTCTATCATATATTGGAGACTGTAGATGTAGATGGTCTTTCATAATGTAGTAGAGACAGTAGAATTAGCTGGTCTGCCATAATATAATTGAGACAGTAGATCTAGCTGGTCTGTCATAATATAATAGAGACAGTAGATCTAGCTGGTTTGTCATAATATAATAGGGACAGTAGATGTAGCTGGTCTGTCATAATATTGTAGAGACAGTAGATCTAGCTGGTCTGTCATAATAAAGTAGAGACATTAGATCTAGCTGGTCTTCCATAATATATGAGAGACAGTAGATCTAGCTGGTCTGCCATAATATAATTGAGACAGTAGATCTAGCTGGTCTGTCATAGTATAGCAGAGACAGTAGATCTAGCTGGTCTATCATAATATATTAGAGACTGTAGATGTAGCTGGTCTGTCATAATATAGTAGAGACAGTAGATCTAGCTGGTCTGTCATAATATACTAGAGACAGTAAATCTAGCTGGTCTTTCGTAATATAATTGAGACAGTATAATTAGCTGGTCTGCCATAATATAATTGAGACAGTAGATCTAGCAGGTCTATCATAATATTTTAGAGACTGGAGATGTAGATGATGTGTCATAATATAAAATAGACAGTAGATGTAGCTTGTCTGTCAGAAAATAATTGAGACAGTAGACATAGCTGGTCTGTCATAATATAATAGAGACAGTAGATCTAGCTGGTCTATCATAATATATTGGAGACTGTAGATGTAGATGGTCTGTCATAATAAAGTAGCGACAGCAGATCTAGATGGTCTGTCATAATGTAGTAGAGACAGTAGATCTAGCTGGTCTGTCATAATATAGTAGAGACAGCAGATCTAGCTGGTCTTCCATAATATAATAGAGACAGTAGATCTAGCTGGTCTGTCATAATATAGTAGCGACAGAAGATCTAGATGGTCTGTCATAATATACTAGAGACAGTAAATCTAGCTAGTCTTTCGTAATATAATTGAGACAGTAGATCTAGCTGGTCTTCCATAATATAATAGAGACTGTAGATAAAGATGGTCTGTCATAATATACTAGAGACAGTAAATCTAGCTAGTCTTTCGTAATATAATTGAGACAGTAGATCTAGCTGGTCTTCCATAATATAATAGAGACTGTAGATGAAGATGGTATGTCATAATATATTAGAGACTGTAGATGAAGATGGTCTGTCATAATATAGTAGAGACAGGAGATCAGGCTCGTCTGTCATAATATGCTAGAGACAGTAAATCTAGCTGGTCTGCCATAAGATAATTGAGAGTAGATCTAGCTGGTCTGTCATAGTATAGTAGAGACAGTAGATCTAGCTGGTCTATCATAATATATTCGAGACTCTAGATGTAGATGGTCTTTCATAATGTAGTAGAGACAGTAGATCTATGTGGTCTGTCAAAATATAATAGAGACAGTAGATCTAGCTGGTCTGTTATTATTTAAATGAGAAAGTAGATCTAGCAGATATATCATAACATAGTAGAGACTGTAGATGTAGCTGGTATGTCATAATATAGTAGAGAACATAGATATAGCTGGTCTTCCATAATATAATAGAGACTGTAGATGTAGCTGGTCTGACATAATGTAGTAGAGACAGTAGATCTAGTTGGTCTGTCATAATATAATAGAGACAGTAGATCTAGCTGGTCTGTCATAATATAATAGAGACACTAGATCTAGCTGGTCTTTTATAAAATAATAGAGACATTAGATCTAGCTGGTCTGTCATAATATAATAGAGACAGTAGATCTAGCTGGTCTGTCATAATATAATAGAGACACTAGATCTAGCTGGTTTGTCATACTATAATAGAGGCAGTAGATCTAGATGGTCTGTCATTATATAATAGAGACAGTAGATCTAGCTGGTCTGTCATAATATCATAGAGACATTAGATCTAACTGGTCTTTCATAATGTAATAGAGGCATTAGATATAGCTCGTCTGTCATAATATAATAGAGACAGTAGATCCAGCTGGCCTGTCATAATATAATAGAGACAGTAGATCTAGCTGGTCTGTTATAATATAATAGAGACATTAGATATAGCTCGTCTGTCATAATATAATAGAGACAGTAGATCCAGCTGGCCTGTCATAATATAATAGAGACAGTAGATCTAGCTGGTCTGTTATAATATAATAGAGACATTAGATCTAGCTGGTCTGTCATAATATAATAGAGACAGTAGATCTAGCTGGTCTGTCATAATATAATAGAGACAGTAGATCTAGCTGATCTGTCATAATATAATAGAGATTGTAGATCTAGCTGGTCTGTCATAATATAATAGAGACAGTAGATCTAGCTGGTTTGTCATAATATAATAGAGACATTAGATCTAGCTGGTCTGTCATGATATAATAGAGGCAGTAGATCTAGCTGATCTGTCATAATATAATAGAGATTGTAGATCTAGCTGGTCTGTCATAATATAATAGAGACAGTAGATCTAGCTGGTTTGTCATAATATAATAGAGACATTAGATCTGGCTGGTCTGTCATAATATAATAGAGACAGTAGATCTAGCTGGTTTGTCATAATATAATAGAGACATTAGATCTAGCTGGTCTGTCATAATATAATAGAGGCAGTAGATCTAGCTGGTCTGTCATAATATAATAGATACTGTAGATCTAGCTGGTCTGTCATAATATAATAGAGACAGTAGATCTAGCTGGTCTGTCATAATATAATAGAGACAGTAGATCTAGCTGGTCTGTCATAATATAATAGAGACAGTAGATCTAGCTGATCTGTCATAATATAATAGAGACAGTAGATCTAGCTGGGATGTCATAATATAATAGAGACATTAGATCTAGCTGGTCTGTCATAATATAATAGAGACATTCGATCTAGCTGGTCTGTCATAATATAATAGAGACATTAGATCTAGCTGGTCTGTCATAATATAATAGAGGCAGTAGATCTAGCTAATCTGTCATAATATAATAGAGACAGTAGATCTAGCTGGTCTGTCATAATATAATAGAGACAGTAGATCTAGCTGGTTTGTCATAATATAATAGAGACATTAGATCTAGCTGGTCTGTCATAATATAATAGAGGCAGTAGATCTAGCTGGTCTGTCATAATATAATAGATACTGTAGATCTAGCTGGTCTGTCATAATATAATAGAGACAGTAGATCTAGCTGATCTGTCATATAATAGAGACAGTAGATCTAGCTGGTCTGTCATAATATAATAGAGACAGTAGATCTAGCTGGTCTGTCATAATATAATATATACTGTAGATCTAGCTGGTTTGTCATAACATAATAGAGACATTAGATCTAGCTGGTCTGTCATAATATAATAAAGACAGTAGATCTAGCTGGTCTGTCATACTATAATAGAAACACTAGATATAGCTGGTCTGTCATAATAAAATAGAGACAATAGATATAGCTAGTCTATCATAATTTAATAGAGACAGTAGATCTAACTGGTATGTCATAATATAATAGAGACAGTAGATTTAGCTGGTTTTTCATAATATAATAGAGACAGTAGATCTAGCTGGTCTGTCATAATATAAAAGAGACAGTAGATCTAGCTGGTCTGTCATAATATAAAAGAGACAGTAGATCTAGCTGGTCTGTCATAATATAATAGAGACACTAGATTTCGCTGGTCTGTCAAAATATAATAGAGACATTAGATCTAGATGGTCTGTCATAATATAATAGAGACAGTAGATCTAGCTGGTCTGTCATATTATAATAGAGACAGTAGATCTAGCTGGTCTGGCATAATATAATAGAGGCAGTAGATCTAGCTGGTCTGTCATAATATAATAGAGACAGTAGATCTAGCTGGTCTGGCATAATATTATAGAGGCAGTAGATCTAGCTGGTCTGTCATTATATAATAGAGACAGTAGATATAGTTGGTCTGTCATAATATAATAGAGACAGTATCTCTAGCTGGTCTGTCATAATATAATAGAGACAGTATCTCTAGCTGAACTGTCGATAATATAATAGAGAC
>NW_024060488.1:0-24117 GCF_016432855.1 Salvelinus namaycush | reverse complement strand
ACCAGCAGGCTAATGTTCCTAATCCACCCAGTAAGACCAGCAGGCTAATGTTCCTATCCACTCAGTAAATACCAGGCAGGCTAATGTTCCTATCCAACTCAGTTAAGACCAGCAGGCTAATGTTCCTATAGACTCAGTAAGACCACCAGGCTAATGTTCCTATAGACTCAGTAAGACCAGCAGGCTAATGTTCTTATAGACTCAGTAAGACCACAGTCTAATGTTCCTATCCACTCAGTAAGACCAGCAGGCTAATGTTCCTATAACTCAGTAAGACCAGCAGGCTAATGTTCCTATAGACTCAGTAAGACCAGCAGGCTAATGTTCCATCCACCCAGTAAGACCAGCAGGCTAATGTTCCTATAGACTCAGTAAGGCCAGCAGGCTAATGTTCCTATAGACTCAGTAAGGCCAGCAGGCTAATGTTCCTATAGACTCAGTAAGACCAGCAGGCTAATGTTCCTATCCACTCAGTAAGGCCAGCAGGCTAATGTTCCAATCCACTCAGTAAGGCCAGCAGGCTATGTCCTATCCACTCAGTAAGGCCAGCAGGCTAATGTTCCTATCCACCCAGTAAGACCAGCAGGCTAATGTTCCTATCCACCTAGTAAGACCAGCAGGCTAATGTTCCTATAGACTCAGTAAGACCAGCAGGCTAATGTTCCTATCCACTCAGTAAGACCAGCAGGCTAATGTTCCTATAGACTCAGTAAGACCAGCAGGCTAATGTTCCTATCCACTCAGTAAGACCAGCAGGCTAATGTTCCTATAGACTCAGTAAGACCAGCAGGCTAATGTTCCTATAGACTCAGTAAGACCAGCAGGCTAATGTTCCTATAGACTCAGTAAGACCAGCAGGCTAATGTTCCTATAGACTCAGTAAGACCAGCAGGCTAATGTTCCTATAGACTCAGTAAGACCAGCAGGCTAATGTTCCATCCACCCAGTAAGACCAGCAGGCTAATGTTCCATCCACCCAGTAAGACCAGCAGGCTAATGTTCCTATAGACTCAGTAAGGCCAGCAGGCTAATGTTCCTATAGACTCAGTAAGACCAGCAGGCTAATGTTCCTATAGACCCAGTAAGACCAGCAGGCTAATGTTCCTATAGACTCAGTAAGACCAGCAGGCTAATGTTCCTATAGACTCAGTAAGACCAGCAGGCTAATGTTCCTATAGACTCAGTAAGACCAGCAGGCTAATGTTCCTATAGACCCAGTAAGACCAGCAGGCTAATGTTCCTATAGACTCAGTAAGACCAGCAGGCTAATGTTCCTATAGACCCAGTAAGACCAGCAGGCTAATGTTCCTATCCACTCAGTAAGGCCAGCAGGCTAATGTTCCAATCCACTCAGTAAGGCCAGCAGGCTAATGTTCCTATAGACTCAGTAAGACCAGCAGGCTAATGTTCCTATAGACTCAGTAAGGCCAGCAGGCTAATGTTCCTATCCACTCAGTAAGGCCAGCAGGCTAATGTTCCTATCCACTCAGTAAGGCCAGCAGGCTAATGTTCCTATCCACCCAGTAAGACCAGCAGGCTAATGTTCCTATCCACCTAGTAAGACCAGCAGGCTAATGTTCCTAATCCACCCAGTGAGACCAGCAGGCTAATGTTCCTATCCACCCAGTAAGACCAGCAGGCTAATGTTCCTATCCACCTAGTAAGACCAGCAGGCTAATGTTCCTAATCCACCCAGTAAGACCAGCAGGCTAATGTTCCTATCCACTCAGTAAGACCAGCAGGCTAATGTTCCTATCCACCCAGTAAGACCAGCAGGCTAATGTTCCTAATCCACCCAGTAAGACCAGCAGGCTAATGTTCCTAATCCACCCAGTAAGACCAGCAGGCTAATGTTCCTATCCACTCAGTAAGACCAGCAGGCTAATGTTCCTATCCACTCAGTAAGACCAGCAGGCTAATGTTCCTATCCACTCAGTAAGACCAGCAGGCTAATGTTCCTATAGACTCAGTAAGACCAGCAGGCTAATGTTCCTATAGACTCAGTAAGACCAGCAGGCTAATGTTCTTATAGACTCAGTAAGACCAGCAGTCTAATGTTCCTATCCACTCAGTAAGACCAGCAGGCTAATGTTCCTATAGACTCAGTAAGACCAGCAGGCTAATGTTCCTATAGACTCAGTAAGACCAGCAGGCTAATGTTCCATCCACCCAGTAAGACCAGCAGGCTAATGTTCCTATAGACTCAGTAAGGCCAGCAGGCTAATGTTCCTATAGACTCAGTAAGGCCAGCAGGCTAATGTTCCTATAGACTCAGTAAGACCAGCAGGCTAATGTTCCTATCCACTCAGTAAGGCCAGCAGGCTAATGTTCCAATCCACTCAGTAAGGCCAGCAGGCTAATGTTCCTATCCACCCAGTAAGACCAGCAGGCTAATGTTCCTATCCACCTAGTAAGACCAGCAGGCTAATGTTCCTATAGACTCAGTAAGACCAGCAGGCTAATGTTCCTATAGACTCAGTAAGACCAGCAGGCTAATGTTCCTATAGACTCAGTAAGACCAGCATTCTAATGTTCCTATCCACCCAGTAAGACCAGCAGGCTAATGTTCCTATAGACTCAGTAAGACCAGCAGGCTAATGTTCCTATAGACCCAGTAAGACCAGCAGGCTAATGTTCCTATAGACTCAGTAAGACCAGCAGGCTAATGTTCCTATCCACTCAGTAAAACCAGCAGGCTAATGTTCCCATAGACTCAGTAAGACCAGCAGGCTAATGTTCCCATAGACTCAGTAAGACCAGCAGGCTAATGTTCCTATAGACTCAGTAAGACCAGCAGGCTAATGTTCCTATAGACTCAGTAAGGCCAGCAGGCTAATGTTCCTATAGACTCAGTAAGACCAGCAGGCTAATGTTCCTATAGACTCAGTAAGACCAGCAGGCTAATGTTCCTATCCACTCAGTAAGACCAGCAGGCTAATGTTCCTATCCACTCAGTAAGACCAGCAGGCTAATGTTCCTATAGACTCAGTAAGACCAGCAGGCTAATGTTCCTATAGACTCAGTAAGACCAGCAGGCTAATGTTCCTATAGACTCAGTAAGACCAGCAGGCTAATGTTCCTATAGACTCAGTAAGACCAGCAGGCTAATGTTCCTATCCACCCAGTAAGACCAGCAGGCTAATGTTCCATCCACCCAGTAAGACCAGCAGGCTAATGTTCCTATAGACTCAGTAAGACCAGCAGGCTAATGTTCCTATAGACTCAGTAAGACCAGCAGGCTAATGTTCCTATAGACTCAGTAAGACCAGCAGGCTAATGTTCCATCCACCCAGTAAGACCAGCAGGCTAATGTTCCTATAGACTCAGTAAGGCCAGCAGGCTAATGTTCCTATAGACTCAGTAAGGCCAGCAGGCTAATGTTCCTATAGACTCAGTAAGACCAGCAGGCTAATGTTCCATCCACCCAGTAAGACCAGCAGGCTAATGTTCCTATAGACTCAGTAAGGCCAGCAGGCTAATGTTCCTATAGACTCAGTAAGGCCAGCAGGCTAATGTTCCTATAGACTCAGTAAGACCAGCAGGCTAATGTTCCTATAGACTCAGTAAGACCAGCAGGCTAATGTTCCTATCCACTCAGTAAGACCAGCAGGCTAATGTTCCTATAGACCCAGTAAGACCAGCAGGCTAATGTTCCTATAGACTCAGTAAGACCAGCAGGCTAATGTTCCTATAGACCCAGTAAGACCAGCAGGCTAATGTTCCTATCCACTCAGTAAGGCCAGCAGGCTAATGTTCCTATCCACTCAGTAAGGCCAGCAGGCTAATGTTCCTATCCACTCAGTAAGGCCAGCAGGCTAATGTTCCTATCCACTCAGTAAGGCCAGCAGGCTAATGTTCCTATCCACCCAGTAAGACCAGCAGGCTAATGTTCCTATCCACCCAGTAAGACCAGCAGGCTAATGTTCCTATCCACCTAGTAAGACCAGCAGGCTAATGTTCCTATAGACTCAGTAAGGCCAGCAGGCTAATGTTCCTATAGACTCAGTAAGGCCAGCAGGCTAATGTTCCTATAGACTCAGTAAGGCCAGCAGGCTAATGTTCCTATAGACTCAGTAAGACCAGCAGGCTAATGTTCCTATAGACTCAGTAAGACCAGCAGGCTAATGTTCCTATAGACTCAGTAAGACCAGCAGGCTAATGTTCCTATAGACTCAGTAAGGCCAGCAGGCTAATGTTCCTATAGACTCAGTAAGACCAGCAGGCTAATGTTCCTATAGACTCAGTAAGACCAGCAGGCTAATGTTCCTATAGACTCAGTAAGGCCAGCAGGCTAATGTTCCTATAGACTCAGTAAGACCAGCAGGCTAATGTTCCTATAGACTCAGTAAGGCCAGCAGGCTAATGTTCCTATAGACTCAGTAAGGCCAGCAGGCTAATGTTCCTATAGACTCAGTAAGGCCAGCAGGCTAATGTTCCTATCCACCCAGTAAGGCCAGCAGGCTAATGTTCCTATCCACCCAGTAAGACCAGCAGGCTAATGTTCCTATAGACTCAGTAAGACCAGCAGGCTAATGTTCCTATCCACCCAGTAAGGCCAGCAGGCTAATGTTCCTATAGACTCAGTAAGACCAGCAGGCTAATGTTCCTATAGACTCAGTAAGGCCAGCAGGCTAATGTTCCTATAGACTCAGTAAGACCAGCAGGCTAATGTTCCTATAGACTCAGTAAGACCAGCAGGCTAATGTTCCTATAGACTCAGTAAGGCCAGCAGGCTAATGTTCCTATAGACTCAGTAAGACCAGCAGGCTAATGTTCCTATCCACTCAGTAAGGCCAGCAGGCTAATGTTCCTATAGACTCAGTAAGGCCAGCAGGCTAATGTTCCTATAGACTCAGTAAGGCCAGCAGGCTAATGTTCCTATAGACTCAGTAAGGCCAGCAGGCTAATGTTCCTATAGACTCAGTAAGGCCAGCAGGCTAATGTTCCTATCCACCCAGTAAGGCCAGCAGGCTAATGTTCCTATAGACTCAGTAAGACCAGCAGGCTAATGTTCCTATAGACTCAGTAAGGCCAGCAGGCTAATGTTCCTATAGACTCAGTAAGGCCAGCAGTCTAATGTTCCTATCCACCCAGTAAGACCAGCAGGCTAATGTTCCTATAGACCCAGTAAGGCCAGCAGGCTAATGTTCCTATAGACTCAGTAAGGCCAGCAGGCTAATGTTCCTATAGACTCAGTAAGACCAGCAGGCTAATGTTCCTATAGACTCAGTAAGACCAGCAGGCTAATGTTCCTATCCACTCAGTAAGACCAGCAGGCTAATGTTCCTATAGACTCAGTAAGACCAGCAGGCTAATGTTCCTATAGACTCAGTAAGGCCAGCAGGCTAATGTTCCTATAGACTCAGTAAGACCAGCAGGCTAATGTTCCTATAGACCCAGTAAGACCAGCAGGCTAATGTTCCTATAGACCCAGTAAGACCAGCAGGCTAATGTTCCTATAGACTCAGTAAGACCAGCAGGCTAATGTTCCTATAGACTCAGTAAGACCAGCAGGCTAATGTTCCTATCCACCCAGTAAGACCAGCAGGCTAATGTTCCTATAGACTCAGTAAGACCAGCAGGCTAATGTTCCTATAGACTCAGTAAGGCCAGCAGTCTAATGTTCCTATCCACCCAGTAAGACCAGCAGGCTAATGTTCCTATAGACTCAGTAAGACCAGCAGGCTAATGTTCCTATAGACTCAGTAAGGCCAGCAGTCTAATGTTCCTATCCACCTAGTAAGACCAGCAGGCTAATGTTCCTATCCACCCAGTAAGACCAGCAGGCTAATGTTCCTATCCACCTAGTAAGACCAGCAGGCTAATGTTCCTATCCACCCAGTAAGACCAGCAGGCTAATGTTCCTATCCACCCAGTAAGACCAGCAGGCTAATGTTCCTATCCACCCAGTAAGACCAGCAGGCTAATGTTCCTATCCACTCAGTAAGACCAGCAGGCTAATGTTCCTATAGACTCAGTAAGACCAGCAGGCTAATGTTCCTATAGACTCAGTAAGACCAGCAGGCTAATGTTCCTATCCACTCAGTAAGACCAGCAGGCTAATGTTCCTATCCACCTAGTAAGACCAGCAGGCTAATGTTCCTATAGACTCAGTAAGACCAGCAGGCTAATGTTCCTATAGACTCAGTAAGGCCAGCAGTCTAATGTTCCTATCCACCTAGTAAGACCAGCAGGCTAATGTTCCTATCCACCCAGTAAGACCAGCAGGCTAATGTTCCTATCCACCTAGTAAGACCAGCAGGCTAATGTTCCTATAGACCCAGTAAGACCAGCAGGCTAATGTTCCTATAGACCCAGTAAGACCAGCAGGCTAATGTTCCTATAGACTCAGTAAGACCAGCAGGCTAATGTTCCTATAGACTCAGTAAGGCCAGCAGGCTAATGTTCCTATAGACTCAGTAAGGCCAGCAGGCTAATGTTCCTATAGACTCAGTAAGGCCAGCAGGCTAATGTTCCTATAGACTCAGTAAGACCAGCAGGCTAATGTTCCTATCAACTCAGTAAGACCAGCAGGCTAATGTTCCTATAGACTCAGTAAGACCAGCAGGCTAATGTTCCTATAGACTCAGTAAGACCAGCAGGCTAATGTTCCTATCAACTCAGTAAGACCAGCAGGCTAATGTTCCTATAGACTCAGTAAGACCAGCAGGCTAATGTTCCTATAGACTCAGTAAGGCCAGCAGTCTAATGTTCCTATAGACTCAGTAAGACCAGCAGGCTAATGTTCCTATAGACTCAGTAAGACCAGCAGGCTAATGTTCCTATCCACTCAGTAAGGCCAGCAGGCTAATGTTCCTATAGACTCAGTAAGACCAGCAGGCTAATGTTCCTATAGACTCAGTAAGACCAGCAGGCTAATATTCCTATAGACTCAGTAAGACCAGCAGTCTAATGTTCCTATAGACTCAGTAAGACCAGCAGGCTAATGTTCCTATAGACTCAGTAAGACCAGCAGGCTAATGTTCCTATCCACTCAGTAAGACCAGCAGGCTAATGTTCCTATCCACTCAGTAAGACCAGCAGGCTAATGTTCCTATCCACTCAGTAAGACCAGCAGGCTAATGTTCCTATCCACTCAGTAAGACCAGCAGGCTAATGTTCCTAATCCACCCAGTAAGACCAGCAGGCTAATGTTCCTATAGACTCAGTAAGACCAGCAGGCTAATGTTCCTAATCCACCCAGTAAGACCAGCAGGCTAATGTTCCTATAGACTCAGTAAGACCAGCAGGCTAATGTTCCTATAGACTCAGTAAGGCCAGCAGTCTAATGTTCCTAATCCACTCAGTAAGACCAGCAGGCTAATGTTCCTATAGACTCAGTAAGACCAGCAGGCTAATGTTCCTATAGACTCAGTAAGACCAGCAGGCTAATGTTCCTATAGACTCAGTAAGGCCAGCAGTCTAATGTTCCTAATCCACCCAGTAAGACCAGCAGTCTAATGTTCCTAATCCACCCAGTAAGACCAGCAGGCTAATCTCTTTTTATTGTTATGGAACTCTTTATGAAAGTTGTATTTGTTTTGTATTTAAACGTGTAGATGACACAGCAGCAACATGTCGCCATGGGGACAGTCAGTAACATCTCTCTCTCTCAGGGTCTGATGTCAGCCGTGCTGTACCATCGGAGCTGTAAGACCCTGTTAGGGGCCAACTTCGGTGGCATCTTCAACGAGCTGCTGGTGCTACTTCCTGACACGGGGAAACAGCAGGAGCTGCTGACGGCCCACGCAGACGACCAGGCCGTGGAAAGACGGGGAGGGGGCGGCGGCGGCAGGAAGAACAAGAAGAATGTCTGGCAGACCCCCTCCAGCGCTATCTCTAATGCAGCCGCGCTGGACTGCCAGGTGTGCCCCACCTGCTGCCAGGTGCTGGACCCGAAAGACTTCAACTCCCATAAGACCTTGCACCTGGGGGACAACGAGGACTTCCCCTCCCTGCAGGCCGTCAGCCGCATCATCAGCTAGCCCTGGCCTGGGACAGACGTGCGCACTGCCCAATCACAGCCCTGCCTGTTGCCATTCAGGGGGGGGAGCCTGTTGCCGCGGTGACCAAGGCCAGAGAGGACGTTGGGTAGTGTATTTGATGGCGAAGCTGGGGCCAGCAGGAGGTTGAACTGAATTCTGGTTGCCAGATATTGACCCCTGACTCCCGGGGGGATTCCGGCTGGACCTGGACCCAGCCTGGTGACCCGACCCTGGTGACCCGACCCTGGAGGGCCCCACAAGTACCACATGTTGTGAATTAATAAGAAGAATGATTCTACATATTTTATTTTTCTCTCCCCCCCCCCCCCCTCTCTTCTGATCACATTTCCACGAGGTTGATAAAGTGTTGAAGGAGTGACGTGTTGGTTCTTTTATCAGGTTTGATGACTGAGGGAAGTGTTTATTAAGTCAGACCCTCTACTACTCCCTCGGAGACAGTCAGGCCCTCTACTACTCCCTCGGAGACAGTCAGACCCTCTACTACTCCCTCGGAGACAGTCAGACCCTCTACTACTCCCTCGGAGACAGTCAGGCCCTCTACTACTCCCTCGGAGACAGTCAGGCCCTCTACTACTCCCTCGGAGACAGTCAGACCCTCTACTACTCCCTCGGAGACAGTCAGGCCCTCTACTACTCCCTCGGAGACAGTCAGACCCTCTACTACTCCCTCGGAGACAGTCAGGCCCTCTACTACTCCCTCGGAGACAGTCAGGCCCTCTACTACTCCCTCGGAGACAGTCAGGCCCTCTACTACTCCCTCGGAGACAGTCAGGCCCTCTACTACTCCCTCGGAGACAGTCAGGCCCTCTACTACTCCCTCGGAGACAGTCAGGCCCTCTACTACTCCCTCGGAGACAGTCAGGCCCTCTACTACTCCCTCGGAGACAGTCAGGCCCTCTACTACTCCCTCGGAGACAGTCAGACCTTCTACTACTCCCTCGGAGACAGTCAGACCTTCTACTACTCCCTCGGAGACAGTCAGGCCCTCTACTGCTCCCTCGGAGCGGAGACAGTCAGGCCCTTTACTGCTCCCTCGGAGCGGAGACAGTCAGGCCCTCTACTGCTCCCTCGGAGCGGAGACAGTCAGGCCCTCTACTGCTCCCTCGGAGCGGAGACAGTCAGGCCCTCTACTGCTCCCTCGGAGCGGAGACAGTCAGGCCCTCTACTGCTCCCTCGGAGCGGAGACAGTCAGGCCCTCTACTGCTCCCTCGGAGCGGAGACAGTCAGGCCCTCTACTGCTCCCTCGGAGCGGAGGCAGTCAGGCCCTCTACTGCTCCCTCGGAGCGGAGGCAGTCAGGCCCTCTACTGCTCCCTCGGAGCGGAGGCAGTCAGGCCCTCTACTGCTCCCTCGGAGCGGAGGCAGTCAGGCCCTCTACTGCTCCCTCGGAGCGGAGGCAGTCAGGCCCTCTACTGCTCCCTCGGAGCGGAGGCAGTCAGGCCCTCTACTGCTCCCTCGGAGCGGAGGCAGTCAGGCCCTCTACTGCTCCCTCGGAGCGGAGGCAGTCAGGCCCTCTACTGCTCCCTCGGAGCGGAGGCAGTCAGGCCCTCTACTGCTCCCTCGGAGCGGAGGCAGTCAGGCCCTCTACTGCTCCCTCGGAGCGGAGGCAGTCAGGCCCTCTACTGCTCCCTCGGAGCGGAGGCAGTCAGGCCCTCTACTGCTCCCTCGGAGCGGAGGCAGTCAGGCCCTCTACTGCTCCCTCGGAGCGGAGGCAGTCAGGCCCTCTACTGCTCCCTCGGAGCGGAGGCAGTCAGGCCCTCTACTGCTCCCTCGGAGCGGAGGCAGTCAGGCCCTCTACTGCTCCCTCGGAGCGGAGGCAGTCAGGCCCTCTACTGCTCCCTCGGAGCGGAGGCAGTCAGGCCCTCTACTGCTCCCTCGGAGCGGAGGCAGTCAGGCCCTCTACTGCTCCCTCGGAGCGGAGGCAGTCAGGCCCTCTACTGCTCCCTCGGAGCGGAGGCAGTCAGGCCCTCTACTGCTCCCTCGGAGGCAGTCAGGCCCTCTACTGCTCAGCTCTCTCAGGGTGGTAAATGAACCTGGTTAAAATGTAGAGGTTCTCTCAGGGCTGTGGAAGGTAATCAGATAGTTGAAGTCTGGAGGGAGACGGACTGTTTAGGACGGTAGTCTGGAGGGAGTCGGACTGTTTAGGACGGTAGTCTGGAGGGAGTCTGACTGTTTAGGACGGTAGTCTGGAGGGAGTCGGACTGTTTAGGACGGTAGTCTGGAGGGAGTCGGACTGTTTAGGACGGTAGTCTGGAGGGAGACGGACTGTTTAGGACGGTAGTCTGGAGGGAGTCGGACTGTTTAGGACGGTAGTCTGGAGGGAGACGGACTGTTTAGGACGGTAGTCTGGAGGGAGTCGGACTGTTTAGGACGGTAGTCTGGAGGGAGTCGGACTGTTTAGGACGGTAGTCTGGAGGGAGACGGACTGTTTAGGACGGTAGTCTGGAGGGAGTCGGACTGTTTAGGACGGTAGTCTGGAGGGAGACGGACTGTTTAGGACGGTAGTCTGGAGGGAGTCGGACTGTTTAGGACGGTAGTCTGGAGGGAGTCGGACTGTTTAGGACGGTATGTAGCTGTGGGGGAGGGCCGCTCTTCAGGTTCTCATGTTTCTCTTCTGTCTCTTCTAACCCACAACATATAAAACCAGAATATTTCTGTTTGCCCCAATTTGATTAAACAGCCTTCTTGCTTTGGTCCATTCTATTTGTCCTTGTCCAAGTAGTGTTGCAGCTGAGAGGAGGTCCTAGTCTGTCTCCACCGTACTGCTGGTTCTCCCCCCCGTACTGCTGTCTCTCCCCCCCCCCCGTACTTTATATCTGAAAGGTCAGCAGAGGAGGTCCTAGTCTGTCTCCACCCCGTTCTTTATATCTGAAAGAAAGAACAGGGGATGAAGGCTGGGACCTGCGTTCACCTCTCTGGTGAAGGTGTGGGCTGTCCTGGAGACTCCTGGCCTACTCCGGGGCCACAGCAGGGATATCAAGGAGCCCGAACGCCCCAGGTCCCAGAGGATGGTATTGGTGACACCAAAGGGTCCCTACTTCCCCATGTCCATAATGTCTCTACATCCCATCATATACAGGGCATTCAGAAAGTATTCAGACCCCTTCACCTTTTCCACATTTTGTTACGTTACAGACTTATTCTAAAATTGATTAAATCGTTTTTTCCCCTCAATCTACACACAATACCCCGTAATGAACTAGCAAAAACAGGTTAAGACATTTTTGCAAATTCATTAAAAATAAAAAACGGATGTCACATTTACATAAGTATTCAGACCCTTTACTCAGTACTTTGTTGAAGCACCTTTGGCAGTGATTACAGGCTTGAGTCTTATTGGGTATGACGCTACAAGCTTGTCACACCTGTATTTGGGGAGTTTCTCCCATTCTTCTCTGCAAATCCTCTCAAACTCTGTCAGGTTGGATCGGGAGCTATTTTCAGGTCTCTCCAGAGATGTTTGATCGGGTTCAAGTCCGGGCTCTGGCTGGACCACTCAAGGACATTCAGAGACTTGTCCCGAAGCCACTCTTGCATTGTCTTGGCTGTGTACTTAGGGTCGTTGTCCTGTTGGAAGGTGAACCTTTGCCCCAGTCTGAGGTTCTGGATCAGGTATTCATCAAGGATCTCTCTGTACTTTGCTCCGTTCATCTTTCCCTCGATCCTGACTAGTCTCCCAGTCCCTGCCGCTGAAAAACATCCCCACAGCATGATGCTGCCACCACCATGCTTCACCGTAGGGATGGTGCCAGGTTTCCTCCAGATGTGATGCTTGGCATTAAAGCCAAAGAGTTCAATCTTGGACCAGAGAATCTTGTTTCTCATGGTCTCAGAGTCCTTTAGATGCCTTTTGGCAAACTCCAAGTGGACTGTTGTGCCTTTTTACTGAGGAGTGCCTTTTTACTGAGGAGTGACTTCTGTCTGGCCACTCTACCATAAAGGCCTGATTGGTGGAGTGCTGCAGAGATGGTTGTCCTTCTGGAAGGTTCTCTCATCTCCACAGAGAAGCTCTGTCAGTGTGACCATCAGGTTCTTGGTCACCTCCCAGACCAAGGCCCTTCTCCCCCGATTGCTCAGTTTGGCCGGGTGACCAGCTCTAGGAAGAGTCTTGGTGGTTCCAAACTTCTTCCATTTAAGACTGATGGAGGCCACTGTGTTCTTGGGGACCTTCAATGCTGGATACATTTTTTGGTGCCCTTCCCCAGATCTGTGCCTCGACACAATCCTGTCTCAGCTCTACGGACAACTCCTTCGACCTCACGGCTTGGTTTTTTGCTCTGACATACACTGTCAACTGTGGGACCTTATATAGACAGGTGTGTGCCTTTCCAAATCATGTCCAATCAATTGAATTTACCACAGGTGGACTCCAATTAAGTTGTAGAAACATCTCAAATATGATCAATGGAAACAGGATGCACCTGAGCTCAATTTTGAGTCTCATAGCAGAAGGGTCTGGATATTTAAGTAAATGTAATACATTTTATGTGTTCTAAAAACCTGTGTTCGCTTTGTCATTGTGCGTTATTGTGTGTAGATTGAGGGAAACAAATGTATTTAATCTATTTTAGAATAAGGCTGTAATGTAATTTTGTTGGGGGGGAAAAGTCAAGGAGTCTGAATACTTAACGAGATACACTGTATATCTGGCGTGTGTCTGCAAGGTAGATTCCTGTGTAGTGTGTGATTGGACGTAACAACAGAAGGGGGACCTTTATGGACGTAACACAACAGAAGGGGGACCTTTATAGACGTAACACAACAGAGACCAGTCATCAAAAATGTTGTTTATTTGAGTGAGGTGATCTGACAGCAGTCAGACGTTCAGAGAACAACGGAAGGACCTCTGTACGTAACGGGCACATCGAGGAGCCGTTAAAACAACAACGGATCACTGGAAGGACCTCTGTACGTAACGGGCACATCGAGGAGCCGTTAAAACAACAATGTGATTGGTCCATTTCCAACAGAGTTACTATAATACAGACGACGTTACGACCACTTCTATAATACACACTGAGATACAACCAAACAGCACTGGAGTGGACACACACAGAGAGTGTGTTTAGGAGGATGAACAGGACAGAAATGAGTTGATCTGAAATGATTCCTTATTCTACTGACCAGACCCCTCCTCCCTGTCTCCTGTCCCCTCCGTCTCCAGACCCCTCCTCTCTGTCTCCTGACCCCTCCTCCCCGTCTCCTGACTCCTCCTCCCCGTCTCCTGACTCCTCCTCCCCGTCTCCTGACTCCTCCTCCCCGTCTCCTGACTCCTCCTCCCCGTCTCCTGACTCCTCCTCCCCGTCTCCAGACCCCTCCTCCCCGTCTCCTGACCCCTCCTCCCCGTCTCCTGACCCCTCCTCCCCGTCTCCAGACCCCTCCTCTCTGTCTCCTGACCCCTCCTCCCCGTCTCCTGACCCCTCCTCCCCGTCTCCAGACCCCTCCTCCCCGTCTCCTGACCCCTCCTCCCCGTCTCCTGACCCCTCCTCCCCGTCTCCTGACCCCTCCATCACTCAGACTGGAGTACTGAGAACATCAACATAGAGTTATAGGATATAGAACAGACACATATAGAACAGACACGCTGCTGTGATGTGTAGAGTGAGTAAGTAACTGTGTTCCGTATGGAGCCATTTCAAATATAGATGTTGGCCTTTACAACTAACGCCCATAGAAACACAGTGAGTAACACATTCATCAATGGAAAAACAAGACTGAAAAATAAAGATGAGAAACAAGGTTTTTGAAGTGTCTGTCCTACAGTACCAGTCAACAGTTAGGACACACCTACTCATTCAAGGGTTTTTCTTTATTTTTTACTATTTTCTACATTGTAGAATAAGAGTGAAGACATCAAAACTATGAAATAATACATATGGAATCATGTAGTAACCAAAAAAGTGTTAAACAAATCAAAATATGTTTTATATTTGAGATTCTTCAAAGTAGCCACCCTTTGCCTTGATGGTAGCTTTGCACACTCTTGGCATTCTCTCAACCAGCTTCATGAGGTAGTCACCTGGAATGCATTTCAATTAACATGTGTCTTGTTAATTTGTGGAATTTCTTTCCTTCTTAATGTGTTTGAGCCAATCAGTAGTGTTGTGACAAGGTAGGAGTGGTATACAGAAGAGAGCCATATCTGGTAAAAGACCAAGTCCATATTATGGCAAGAACATCTCAAATAAGCAAAGAGAAACGACAGTCCATCATTACTTTAAGACATGAAGGTCAGTCAATCAGGAAAATGTCAAGAATTTTCAAGAAAGTTTCATGTGCAGTCGCAAAAACCATCATGATGAAACTGTCTCTCATGAGGACCGCCACAGGAAAGGAAGACCCAGAGTTCCCTCTGCTGCAGAGAATAAGTTCATTAGAGTTACCAGCCTCAGATTGCAGCCCAAATAAATGCTTCACAGAGTTCAAGTAACAGACACATCTCAACATCAACTGTTCAGAGGAGACTGCGTGAATCAGGCCTTTATGGTCAAATTGCTGCAAAGAAACCACTACTAAAGGACACCAATAAGAAGAAGAGACTTGCTTGGGCCAAGAAGCATGAGCAATGAACATTAGACCGGTGGAAATCTGTCCTTTGGTCTGATGAGTCCAAATTTGAGATCTTTGGTTCCAACCGTATCTTTGTGAGACGCAGAGTAGGTGAAAGGATGATCTCTGCATGTGTGGTTCCCACCGTGAAGCATGGAGGAGGAGGTGTGATGGTGTGGGGGTGCTTTGGGAAAGGGGGATACCTAGTCAGTTGTCCAACTGAATGTATTCAACTGAAATGCTGGTGACACTGTCTGTGATTTATTTAGAATTCAAGGCACACTTAACCAGCATGGCTACCACAGCATTCTGCAGCGATACACCATCCCATCTGGTTTGGGCTTAGTGGGACTATCATTTGTTTTTCAACAGGACAATGACCCAACACACCTCCAGGCTGTGTAATGGCTATTTGACCAAGAAGGAGAGTGATGGAGTGCTGCATCAGATAACCTGGGCTCCACAATCCCCTGACCTCAACCCAATTGAGATGGTTTGGGATGAGTTGGACCGCAGAGTGAAGGAAAAGCAGCCAACAAGTGCTCAGCATATGTGGGAACTCCTTCAAGACTGTTGGAAAAGCATTCCAGGTGAAGCTGGTTGAGAGAATGCCAAGAGTGTGCAAAGCTGTCATCAAGGCTACTTTGAAGAATCTCATATAAAATATATTTTGATTTGTTTAACACTTTCTTGGTTACTACATGATTCCATGTGTTGTTTCATAGTTGATGTCTTCACTATTATTCTACAATGTAGAAAATAGTAAAACAAACATAATTGAATGAGTAGGTGTGTCCAGACTTTAGAAAGATCAGGAAATATTGTCGTTTTTTTTGGACATATTTAACATAACTACCTCCATACTTCCATTTATTAATTTGTTTACCGGCACCAGGTGACCTTCATAGGAGTCCTATGACACTTGTGGGGGGTCGTAGAGCTAAACGGAGAAGCCCAAACGGTTCTCTGATTGTCGGGGCGTCTCATGTTCTGTCAGACACTGCGGTAGCTCCGTCACCTTCCACCGCAGATGCGGAATGCCGCCAGGAGGATGCGGTGCATTGAGCAACATGCAACAACAAACACATCTCTATCATAAACTGATACGTTTTGATGGTGATTTTTGTATTGTGTTACTGAGATTGACGCACTAAACTCAATAAACTCTTAAGGATTAACATTACCGCATGTCATCTGCATGTAAATGAGCGAATTGACTTTAATAAAACGGGCAGCATTCCCTCCAAATTGCGTTCGACAAGAGCACAACATTTCTAGCAAGGCGGAGACGGACTGCGACGCGCGTCTACAGCGGCGGAGACAGACTGCGACGCGCGTTTACAGCGGCGGACACATCAATTCAGGCTACAAGCCTAATGGTTACCAATGACAACCACTGAATGTCCTTACACTTCCGGTTTGTTTCTGTAACAGATCTCTTTCCATTCATCAAATGGCCGGTGGACAAACATGCGCGGCCGACAGGAGCGTCTTTAGGGAAGTGATAGTTTGACAATCAGCTGAAAACATGACCGGTTGTTAACGCCATAATTTAAAGGGAATACATTTT
The DNA here is from genome assembly GCF_016432855.1 of Salvelinus namaycush. Classification (NCBI taxonomy): domain Eukaryota; kingdom Metazoa; phylum Chordata; class Actinopteri; order Salmoniformes; family Salmonidae; genus Salvelinus; species Salvelinus namaycush. Next base: position 7,994 of record NW_024060488.1, on the reverse strand, counting down.
AAAAGTGATATGACTCATCTTTAATCGGTCTATTAGACCCAGAGGACGTTCTACATTTAATAGGGATTATTTCATAGTTTTGATGTCTTCGCTATTATTCTACAATGTAGAAAATAGTACAAATTAAAACCCTGGAATGAGTAGTTGTGTCCATCCTTTTGACTGGTCCTGTATATTGGCCATCCTTGAGTTTCCCTGAACTCTGTTCGTTATACTGTACGTGCTATGTGTCATTTTATTCAACCTTTCAGTCGTGTTTTAGGGGTAAATCAACTTTTTCCCATCTCAATTCAGATCAAATGAATTTTCAAAATCAAAACGGCTCTTTTTAAATCAAAATTCATAATTACACAGAATTCAGAACAGAACATTTTGCCCACACAATATTACATTCATCACTTTTACACTTCTTTTAAAGGCCCAAGGCAGTCAAAAACATTCCGTTGTTTGATATATTTCTACGCTATGATGTTGTAATAATACTGTGAAATTGATAATGCCGTTTTTAGAGTCCGAGCTGTTTTGAAAAGACCGCCTGAGATTTCAGCCTGTTTTAGTGGGATGGAGTTTTGGCCTGCCTGGTGACATCACCAGGCGGTTAATTAGTTAATAGACCAATAAGAGAGTTCGAAATCTCTCTGCCAATGACAGCTCGTTTCCCCCTCACCACTCAGACTCACTCGGACAGTCCTAGCAAAATTGCTTGCTTGAGAAATTACTCTTTGCTAAGAAGCTATTTTTGTTTGTTTTCAATTAAAATTGGTCAAAAAGAATCACAGAAATGTACTAATTTGTTAGTCAGAAATGATTTGATATTAAGATTAAAAAAGTGCTGCTGCATTGGACCTTTAAAAGCTCTAGTCCCTCGGCCGCTAGAGGGCGCTGTTACACCGCTAGTGTTACAAGGAGCAGATGGCACCACAGACGAGGCTTTCTGGAGGTCAGTTATATTCAGTATTATCTGTTAACTTTTATATCAACAAACACAAAACCTCTTAGATTGTAATATAATATGTAATATGACTGTCAATACAGACAGTGACATGTCATGTCTAGGCTTCACCTAGAGACACTGTACAAGATGGTTCAGAACACCTCTGTTCCAGAACAACTCTGTTCCGGAACAACTCTGTTCCAGAACACCTCTGTTCCAGAACACCTCTGTTCTAGAACACCTCTGTTCTAGAACACCTCTGTTCCAGAACAACTCTGTTCTAGAACACCTCTGTTCCAGAACAACTCTGTTCTAGAACACCTCTGTTCCAGAACAACTCTGTTCTAGAACACCTCTGTTCCAGAACACCACCAACAGAAGAATGCTTTACTTGTCTTTTTTTTTTTCAGACCTGAAACAACAAATACCACACACACACACAGACACACACACACACACTGGGCAGTGAGGTTTGCTAGTGAGTGTGTGTGGGTGTGTTGTCACCATGGTAACAATGAGCAGGGTTGTATTCCTCAGAGCAGATTTAGAGAGACCCAGACCCAGGGTATATACAGTGATAAAGAGCCATCATGGTCTAGTTGATCTCTGGGTAGCTGACTGACTGATGCTCTGTGAGAGAAGACAACTAGCAGGGCAGTTTGGCAGCTTCCAGAATGGAAAAAAAACAGTTTCTAGAAATGAAACATAAAAAGATTCTTGAACGTAAAAACATCTTCTAGAATGTAAACAAACAGCTTCCAGAATGTAAACAAACATCTTCTAGAATGTAAACAAACAGCTTCCAGAATGTAAACAAACATCTTCTAGAATGTAAACAAACAGCTTCCAGAATGTAAACAAACATCTTCTAGAATGTAAACAAACAGCTTCCAGAATGTAAACAAACATCTTCTAGAATGTAAACAAACAGCTTCCAGAATGTAAACAAACATCTTCTAGAATGTAAACAAACAGCTTCCAGAATGTAAACAAACATCTTCTAGAATGTAAACAAACAGCTTCTAGAACGTAAACAAACAGCTTCTAAGAAAGAAACATAAAAAGATTCTAGAATGTAAACAAACAGCTTCTAGAATGTAAATAAACAGCTTCTAAATGTAAACAAACCACTTCTAGAATGTAAACAAACACCTTCTAGAACATAAACAAACAGCTTCTAGAACGTAAACAAACAGCTTCTAGAATGTAAATAAATAGCTTCTAAATGTAAACAAACCACTTCTAGAAAGTAAACATAAACAAGCCATTATCTTCTGTGATGTTTGCACACATTAGTTAGGGCACATCTGAAACCACTATTACCCTACAAAGTGCACTGGTGGTAAAGGCTCGGCTGGCCAGCAGTAGTGCACTACATAGGGAATAGTGTATGACTGGTGGTAAAGGCTCAGCTGACCATCAGTAGTGCACTACATAGGGAATAGTGTATGACTGGTCGGCAGAGTGGCCACTGGGTGGAGGGAGATATTGCACTTGGTCACGTTAACATCATAGTGGTGAAAGTTACTATCTCCAGTCATTGTCAGACACACAGGACAGTTTGGCACTTAGTCTTACAGAACATGCAGATAACACCTAACCCAGGAACATCCCCTTAAAAACATTACCATGGAGGTACTGTACATGGAACTAGGTCCCCTCCAGCACTATGTTCTCTAGTGGATAGGACCTGGTACAGGGAGGGACTAGTAGGACAGGGAGGGACTAGTAGGACAGGGAGGGACTAGTAGGACAGGGAGGGGCTAGTAGGACAGGGAGGTACTGTACATGTAACTAGGTCCCCTCCAGCACTATGTTCTCTAGTGGATAGGACCTGGTACAGGGAGGGACTAGTAGGACAGGGAGGGACTAGTAGGACAGGGAGGGACTAGTAGGACAGGGAGGGACTAGTAGGACAGGGAGGGACTAGTAGGACAGGGAGGGACTAGTAGGACAGGGTGGGGCTAGTAGGACAGGGAGGGACTAGTAGGACAGGGAGGGACTAGTAGGACAGGGTGGGGCTAGTAGGACAGGGAGGGACTAGTAGGACAGGGAGGGACTAGTAGGACAGGGAGGGACTAGTAGGACAGGGAGGGGCTAGTAGGACAGGGAGGGACTAGTAGGACAGGGAGGGACTAGTAGGACAGGGAGGGACTAGTAGGACAGGGAGGGACTAGGGGGACCGGGAGGGACTAGGGGGACAGGGAGGGACTAGTAGGACAGGGAGGGACTAGTAGGACAGGGAGGGACTAGTAGGACAGGGAGGGGCTAGTAGGACAGGGAGGGACTAGGGGGACCGGGAGGGACTAGGGGGACAGGGAGGGACTAGTAGGACAGGGAGGGACTAGTAGGACAGGGAGGGACTAGTAGGACAGGGAGGTACTGTACATGTAACTAGGTCCCCTCCAGCACTATGTTCTCTAGTGGATAGGACCTGGTATGTGGGGACAGGGAGGGACTAGTAGGACAGGGAGGGAGTAGTAGGACAGGGAGGGACTAGTAGGACAGGGGGGGCTAGTAGGACAGGGAGGGGCTAGTAGGACAGGGAGGGACTAGTAGGACAGGGAGGTGGGAACAGGGAGGGACTAGGGGGACCGGGAGGGACTAGGGGGACAGGGAGGGACTAGTAGGACAGGGAGGGACTAGTAGGACAGGGAGGGACTAGGGGGACAGGGAGGGACTAGTAGGACAGGGAGGGACTAGGGGGACAGGGAGGGACTAGTAGGACAGGGAGGGGCTAGTAGGACAGGGAGGGGCTAGTAGGACAGGGAGGGGCTAGTAGGACAGGGAGGGACTAGGGGGACAGGGAGGGACTAGTAGGACAGGGAGGGACTAGTAGGACAGGGAGGGACTAGTAGGACCGGGAGGGACTAGTAGGACAGGGAGGGGCTAGTAGGACAGGGAGGGACTAGGGGGACAGGGAGGGACTAGTAGGACAGGGAGGGACTAGTAGGACAGGGAGGGACTAGGGGGACAGGGAGGGACTAGGGGGACAGGGAGGGACTAGGGAGACAGGGAGGGACTAGGGGGACAGGGAGGGACTAGGGGGACAGGGAGGGACTAGGGGGACAGGGAGGGGCTAGTAGGACAGGGAGGGGCTAGTGGGACAGGGAGGGGCTAGTGGGACAGGGAGGGACTAGGGGGACAGGGAGGGACTAGTAGGACAGGGAGGGACTAGTAGGACAGGGAGGGGCTAGTAGGACAGGGTGGGGCTAGTAGGACAGGGAGGGGCTAGTAGGACAGGGAGGGACTAGTAGGACAGGGAGGGGCTAGTAGGACAGGGAGGGGCTAGTAGGACAGGGAGGGGCTAGTAGGACAGGGAGGGACTAGTAGGACAGGGAGGGACTAGTAGGACAGGGAGGGGCTAGTAGGACAGGGAGGGGCTAGTAGGACAGGGAGGGACTAGTAGGACAGGGAGGGGCTATTAGGACAGGGAGGGACTAGTAGGACAGGGAGGGGCTAGTAGGACAGGGAGGGGCTAGTAGGACAGGGAGGGGCTAGTAGGACAGGGAGGGACTAGTAGGATAGGGAGGGACTAGTAGGACAGGGGGGTGGGAACAGGGAGGGACTAGTAGGACAGGGAGGGGCTAGGGGGACCGGGAGGGACTAGTAGGACAGGGAGGGACAGGGAGGGACTAGTAGGACAGGGAGGGACTAGTAGGACAGGGAGGGGCTAGTAGGACAGGGAGGGACTAGTAGGACAGGGAGGGACTAGTAGGACAGGGGGGGACAGGGAGGGACTAGTAGGACAGGGGGGGACTAGTAGGACAGGGGGGGACAGGGAGGGACTAGTAGGACAGGGGGGACAGGGAGGGACTAGTAGGACAGGGAGGGACTAGTAGGACAGGGAGGGACTAGTAGGACAGGGAGGGACTAGTAGGACAGGGGGGACAGGGAGGGACTAGTAGGACATGGAGGGGCTAGTAGGACAGGGGGGGACAGGGAGGGACTAGTAGGACAGGGAGGGACTAGTAGGACAGGGAGGGACTAGTAGGACAGGGGGGGACTAGTAGGACAGGGAGGGACTAGTAGGACAGGGGGGGATAGGGAGGGACTAGTAGGACAGGGAGGGACTAGTAGGACAGGGAGGGACTAGTAGGACAGGGGAGACAGGGAGGGACTAGTAGGACATGGAGGGGCTAGTAGGACAGGGGGGGACAGGGAGGGACTAGTAGGACAGGGAGGGACTAGTAGGACAGGGAGGGACTAGTAGGACAGGGGGGACTAGTAGGACAGGGAGGGACTAGTAGGACAGGGGGGGGATAGGGAGGGACTAGTAGGACAGGGAGGGGCTAGTAGGACAGGGGGGGACTAGTGGGACAGGGAGGGACTAGTAGGACAGGGAGGGACTAGTAGGACAGGAAGGGGTTAGGGGGACAGGGAGGGACTAATAGGACAGGGAGGGACTAGTAGGACAGGGAGGGACTAGTAGGACAGGGAGGGACTAGTGGGACAGGGAAGGACTAGGGGGACAGGGAGGGTCTAGTAGGACAGGGAGGGACTAGGGGGACAGGGAGGGACTAGTAGGACAGGGAGGGACTAGTAGGACATGGAGGGACTAGTAGGACAGGGAGGGACTAGTAGGACAGGGAGGGACTAGTAGGACAGGGAGGGACTAGGGGGACAGGGAGGGACTAGTAGGGAGGGACTAGTAGGACAGGGAGATGGGAACAGGGAGGGACTAGGGGGACAGGGAGGGACTAGTAGGACAGGGAGGGACTAGTAGGACAGGGAGGGACTAGTAGGACAGGGAGGGGCTAGTAGGACAGGGAGGGACTAGTAGGACAGGGAGGGACTAGTAGGACAGGGAGGGACTAGTAGGACAGGGAGGGACTAGTAGGACAGGGAGAGACTAGTATATGGGGACCTGGTATGTGGGGGCGGGGGCTTCCAGCCCCTCTGTGAACGGGGGGCTCTGGTAGTTGTCGCTGGGCTCGATGGCGCCCCCGGTGGTGGGGGGGTATGGTGTTACCGGGGCGACTCCGTCCAGATGGTCGGTGGTGAAGAGGGTCATGTCTGTTCCCAGGAGATATTTCTGGACTGCACGCACAGTCAGACCAGCCTGGAGGGAGGAGAAGAACAAGGGGGGAAGAAGAATGAGGAGAAGGAGGAGGAGGAGAAAGAGGGGGGGAGAAGGAAGAGGAAGAGAAGGAGGAGAAGAAGGAAGAGGAGAAGTGTGTGTGTGTGTGTGTGTGTGTGTGTGTGTGTGTGTGTGTGTGTGTGTGTGTGTGTGTGTGTGTGTGTGTGTGTGTGTACCCAGGTGAGGATGGAGAAGAATGAGAAGGCGATAGAGGCCCTGGCTGCGTCGGCCCCCTGGTTGAGTGGCAGGTCCTTAGGGGCGGTCCTAGACCACTGATTGGCCAGGAAACAGAAACTCACAAACCACAGGAACGTCCAGAAACCTGAAAACCACCAATCACAGCACACAGTCAGAGGACAGCCAACCAATCACAGCATACACAGGTTGACATTTTCTCCAACCCCCATTGAACTAAAGAGTGTCTGTGTGTTTGGCCCACCTGAAAGCCCGACCTCCAGCATCACAGCCTTCTTCCTGTCCTTAATAGAGCTGATCTGTTGGAACTTGACATCCAGCAGGAAGAAGAAGGAACACAGCAACAAGCCCAGCAGACCACAGAACACTCCGTAGTTACACGCATCAGCGTTCTTATTGAACACACAGTGGAGACGTTCACTACCCAGGTTCACATAGCCCTCGTTCACTATAGAGGCAAACACCACCAGGGAGAATACCTGAGGAGGAGAGGAGAGGAGAGGAGAGGAGAGGAGAGGAGAGGAGAGGAGAGGAGGGGAGGGGAGGAGGAGAGGAGAGGAGGAGGAGAGGAGAGGAGAGGAGAGGAGAGGAGAGGAGAGGAGAGGAGAGGAGAGGAGAGGAGAGGAGAGGAGATACACCTGAATGAACCAAAAGTACATACTTATTTAATTGATTAATTAAATAAAATACATAGAACATGTTTTTGTTATTTGTAAACGCAGGTTCCCCTTTATCTAATATTATGTTTGGTTGAAGATCTGATAACATTCCGTTTCAAAAATATTCACAAATAGAGAACATCAGAAAGGGGACAAATCCTTTTCCACTGTAGATCACACATGTATCTTCACTCTGTAGTAGAACTATCCGGTCCCTGTAACGACAAGCACCGGGGTAGTAACTCATGTATCTTCACTCTGTAGTAGAACTATCCGGTCACTGTAACGACAACCGCCGGGGTAGTAACACATGGAGAATGATCCACACTGGCGAATAGAGAGAGAGGGGATGCGACGCCACTATCCGGTCACTGTAACGACAACCACCGGGGTAGTAACACATGGAGAATGATCCACACTGGCGAATAGAGAGAGAGAGGACGCGACGCCACTATCCGGTCACTGTAACGACAACCACCGGGGTAGTAACACATGGAGAAGGATCCACACTGGCGAATAGAGAGCGAGAGGATGCGACGCCACTATTACGGTCCCCTCCCGGGGAGTGGCGGTGGAATGTTCCATAGTCACAAACTCACAGTCTTTATACACACACAGGCTATAATAAAATCTGATGTAGGTCTGCTTAAGGCCGACAGATAGACGTCATAAATATACATGTCTCTAAACGCAACAGTCTAGTTATCATCAGTAGCCTAGCTACCTAATTCAATACATTTTAAGGCCACATTCATTTTTTTTGACATTCTTTCAAAATCTGTTTTAGAAAACGACCGGAGGTCTTAAACATGGCCCGTATCTGTGTATCTGAACAGGATGGACCGTTATTCGACAGCCTCCTCTCCCCGGGACCCCGTCCATCTATAAGCCTATTGCCGTTTCCAGCCTCTTATCTGCAGCGCTCCACGGAGCGATCACCCGCTACCGAGCGGCAGGCCGAGGGAGGACGCCCCGACAGACCCCGTTCTCTGTCGGTCTCTTACCCAGGACAGGACCCTGAGGATGGGTCGGTTGCTTGATGAAGGAAACCGGTCGAAGGCAGCACCTGCCAGGCCCGCTCCGAACGATCCCACTCCGTCCATCTCTCTCTCTCTCTCTCGCTGTT
>NW_024060487.1:0-24123 GCF_016432855.1 Salvelinus namaycush | reverse complement strand
GTTGCTCACTCGTCGGTATTGTTGCTAAACAACCAGCCCGTCTATAGAAGCGGTATGTCATGCACGTCCTATCATTCAGACATAAAGGAGGAAACTAAGTTTAACCTTTCTCGCCCCGGGGTTCCGCTGATGGAACACCCACAACATTCCGCTGCCTTCGCAGCGCGCGAAATTCAAAAATATTTTTTAGAAATATTTAACTTCCACACATTAACAAGTCCAATACAGCAAATGGAAGATAAACATCTTGTGAATCCAGCCAACATGTCCGAGTTTTAAATGTTTTACAGCGAAAACACAATATATATTTATGTTAGCTCACAACAATAGCCAAATACACAACGCCATGTTTTCACTGCAAACATAGCTTTCACAAAACCCACAAATAGAGATAAAATTAATCACTAACCTTTGAACAACTTCATCAGATGACAGTCTTATAAGATCATGTTATACAATACATTTATGTTTTGTTCGAAAATGTGCATATTTATAGGTATAAATCGTGGTTTTACATTGCAGCCACCGTCACAAATAGTACCAAAACAGCCAGAATAATTACAGAGAGCAACGTGAAATACATAAATACTCATCATAAAACATTTATGAAAAATACATGTTGTACAGCAAATGAAAGATAAACATCTTGTGAATCCAGCCAATATTTCCGATTTTTAAGTGTTTCACAGCGAAAACACAATATATAATTATGTTAGCTCACCACAATAGCCAAACACACAACGCCATTTATTCACCGCTAACATAGCTTTCACAAAACCCACAAATAAAGATAAAATTAATCACTAACCTTTGAACAACTTCATCAGATGACATCATGTTATACAATACATTTATGTTTTGTTCGAAAATGTGCATATTTATAGCTACAAATCGTGGTTTTACATTGTGAATACGGCACCATAATGCACCAAATTGTCCGGAGATATTTTGGACAGTCACGTAATCTAACCAAAAAACTCATCATAAACTTTGCTAAAAAATACATGTTGTACAGCAAATGAAAGATACACTGGTTCTTAATGCAACCGCTGTGTTAGATTTAAAAAAAACTTTAGTACAAAGTACAGCATGCAATATTCTGAGACAGTGCCCAGCCATTCTCCGCCATGTTGGAGCCAACATATTCCACAAAAATACGAAATAACATCATAAATATTCTCTTACCTTTGATGATCTTCCATCAGAATGTAGTGCAGGGAGTCCTAGTTCCACAATAAATCGTTGTTTTGTTTTAGAATGTCCATTTCTTCTGTCGAATTAGCAACTTTGGCTAGCATTGTGGAGCGCACATGTCCATCAACTCTTGACGCATGGAACGAAAAATTTCAGAAGTCACAATAAACGTCGAATAAACGGGTCAAACTCAGTTGAAAATCCATCTTTATGATGTTTTTCTCATATGTATCCAATAACGTCGAAGACGGAGCATTTCGTCGTGTATACCTAACGCATTGCAAAAACAATGTAGTGTTCTCTGGTGCGCAGCTGAATACTGCCAATAGGGCGGACCTGTCACTCCAAAAGCTCTCATTTGGTCTCACATCAAGCTAGACACCCCATTCAACATTCTACTGCCTGTTGACATCTAAGTGGAAGGCGTATGAAGTGCATACAGATCCATAAATAAAAGGCAATTGAATAGGCAAGGCCTTACACAGAGCCCCATTTTCAGAACTTTCACTTCCTGTTTGGAAGTTTGCTGCCAAATGAGTTCTGTTTTACATTTACATTTACATTTAAGTCATTTAGCAGACGCTCTTATCCAGAGCGACTTACAAATTGGAAAGTTCATACATATTCATCCTGTTTTACTCACAGATATAATTCAAACAGTTTTAGAAACTTCAGAGTGTTTTCTATCCAATAGTAATAATAATATGCATATCGTATGATCTAGAACAGAGTACGAGGCCGTTTAATTTGGGCACGATTTTTCCCCAAAGTGAAAACAGCGCCCCCTATTTCTAAGTTAAAGTACATTTTAGACTTCCATAAGTGTGATCCTTGAAATAAGGGAATTATGACCTGTGGTATAGATATGAATCATTTCTAGAACTCTTTTTGATTTTGACTATGTTGAAGGGTATCAGATGTATCCTAATGATGTCCTGCCATTAGAAGTGGTGGCGTCTTCATCTTAAATAACACGACTGTTGTTGTTGTCTGTAACGGCCGTCTGAAGAAGGAGTGGACCAAAGCGCAGCGTGGTAAGTGTTCATGATTTATTCATTAAACTGAACACTAAATAACAAAACAACAAAGAGAACGACCGAAACAGTTCTGTCAGGTGCAGAAACACAAAACAGAAAACAACTACCCACAAAACACAGCTGGGAAAAGGCTCCCTAAGTATGGTTCTCAATCAGAGACAACGATAGACAGCTGCCTCTGATTGAGAACCACACCCGGCCAAAACCAAAGAAGTACAAAACATAGAAAATTAACATAGAATGCCAACCCAAATCACACCCTGACCAAACCAAAATAGAGACATAAAAAGATCTCTACGGTCAGGGCGTGACAGTAACCCCCCCAAAGGTGCGGACTCCGGACGCAAAACCTGAACCCATAGGGGAGGGTCTGGGTGGGCATTTGTCCACGTTGGCGGCTCTGGTGAGGGACGTAAGACCCCGCTCCACCTCTGGCTCGGCCCACTTAGGTGGCGCCTCTAGAGCGGGGACCCTCGCCGCCGACCCCGGACTAGGGACCCTCGAAGCGGGCCCCGGACAGGAGGGAGACTCTGGCAGCTCCGGACAGGAGGGAGACTCTGGCAGCTCCGGACAGGAGGGAGACTCTGGCAGCTCCGGACAGGAGGGAGACTCTGGCAGCTCCGGACAGGAGGGAGACTCTGGCAGCTCCGGACTCACCGGGCTGGGGAGACACACAGGAGACCTGGCTCTGGGAGCAGGCACAGGACTCACCAGGCTGGGGAGACATCCAGGAGGCCTCTTCCTTGGCCGAGGCACCGGATACACTGGGCCGTGGAGGCGCACTGGTGGTCTCGAGCACAGAGTTGGCCCCACCCGTTCTGGCTGGATGCCAGCTTCCACCCGGCAAATGCGGGACGCTGGCACCGAGCACACCGGCCTGTGAATGCTCCGCCTCGACACCATGAGCATCACCACACAGCACGGGGCCTGACCAGTCCCATGCTCGCCACGGTAAGCACAGGGAGTTGGCTCAGGTCTAGTACCTCACTCTGCCACACTCCCAGTGTGCCACCCCCCAAAAAATTGGGGGCTGCCTCTCGGGCTTCCTTGCCAGCCGTTTTCGTGTCACCAACTCCATTCTCCGGTATCCCTCCTCGCACTGTTCTAGAGAATCCAAGGCGGGCTCCGGCACTCTCCCTGGGTCGACCGACCACCTCTCTATCTCCTCCCAGGTTGTCTCAAACTCCAGATAGCACTGCTCACCTGTCCAGGAGTCCCTTTCACCACGCTGCTTGGTCCTTTGGTGGTGGGTAGTTCTGTCACGGCCGTCTGAAGAAGAAAGAGTGGACCAAAGCGCAGCGTGGTAAGTGTCCATGATTTATTAATGAAACTGAACACTAAATAACAAAACAACAAAGAGAACGAACAAAACCAGAACAATTCTGTCAGGTGCAGAAACACAAAACGACTACCCACAAAACACAGGTGGGAAAAGGCTACCTAAGTATGGTTCTCAATCAGAGACAACGATAGACAGCTGCCTCTGATTGAGAACCACACCCGGCCAAAACCAAAGAAATACAAAACATAGAAAATGAACATAGAATGCCCACCCAAATCACACCCTGACCACACCAAAATAGAGACATAAAAAGATCTCTACGGTCAGGGAGCGACATCGTCGTTGTCTTGGCAGATGATGACATAGTCACAGCTTTGCACACTCTTGGCATTCTCTCAACCAGCTTCATCAGGTAGTCACCTGGAATGCATCTCAATTAACAGGTGTGCCTTCTTAAAAGTGAATTTGTGGAATTTCTTCCCTTAATGCGTCTGAGCCAATCAGTTGTGTTGTGACAAGATAGCCCTATTTGGTCAAATACCAAGTCCATATTATGGCAAGAACAGCTCAAATAAGCAAAGAGAAACGACAGTCCATCATTAGTTTAAGACATTTCAAGGTCTTTGAACGTTTCTTCAAGTGCAGTCGCAAAAACCATCAAGAGCTATGATGAAATCGGCTCTAATGAGGACCGTCACAGGAATGGAAGACCCAGAGTTACCTCTGCTGCAGAGGATAAGTTCATTAGAATTACCAGCCTCAGAAATTGCAGCCCAAATAAATTCTTCACAGAGTTCAAGTAACAGACACATCTCAACATCAACTGTTCAGAGGAGACTGTGTGAATCAGGCCTTCATGGTCGAATTGCTGCAAAGAAACCACTACTAAAGGACATCAATAAGAAGAAGAGACTTGCTTGGGCCAAGAAACCCGAGCAATGGACAATAGACCGGTGGAAATGTATCCTTTGGGGTGGAGTCCAAATTTGAGATTTCCAACCGGAGTGTCTTTGTGAGATGTGGTGTTGGGTGAACGGATGATCTCCACATGTGTATTTTCCCACCGTAAAGCATGGAGGAGGAGGTGTTATGGTGTGGGGTGCTTTGCTGGTGACACTATCTGTGATTTATTTAGAATTCAAGGCACACTTAACAGCACTGGCCTACCACAGCCTTCTGCAGCGATACGCCATCCCATCTGGTTTGGGCTAGTCCCACTATCATTTGTTTTTCAACAGGACAATAAACCAACACACCTCCAGGCTGTGTAAGGGCTATTTGACCAAGAAGGAGAGTGATGGAGTGCTGCATCAGATGACCTGGCCTCCACAATCCCCCGACCTCAACCAACTTGAGATGGTTTGGGATGAGTCAGAACCGCAGAGTGAAGAAAGCAGCCAACAAGTGCTCAGCCTATGTGGGAACTCTTCAAGACTGTTGGAAAATCATTCCAGGTGAGGCTGGTTGAGAGAATTCCAAGAGTGGGCAAAGCTGTCATCAAGGCAGAGGGTGGCTACTTTGAAGAATCTCAATCTAAAATATTTTTGGATTTGTTTAACACTTGATGATTCCATATGTGTTATTTCACATATTTTAATGTCTTCACTATTTTTCTACAATGTCGAAAATAGTCAAAATGAAGAAAAACCCTTGAAAGAGTAGGGGTTCTAAAACTTTTGACCGGTAGTGTAAGTATTCAGACCTTTACTCAGTACTTTGTTGAAACACCTTTGGAAGCGATTACAGCATTGAGTCTTCTTCGGTATGACACTACAAGCTTGGCACACTTGTATTTGGGGAGTTTCTCCCATTCTTCTGTGCAGATCCTTAGATTTATGACAGGTTTGATGGGGAGAGTAGCTGCACAGCTGTTTTCAGGTCTCTCCAGAGATGTTCAATCGGGTTCAAATCCGGGCTCTGGCTGGGCCACTCAAGCACATTCAAAGACTTGTCTCTAAACCACTCCTGCTTTTTTCTTGGCTGTGTGCTTAGGGGCCGTTGTCCTGTTGGAAGATGAAGCTTCGCCCAAGTCTGAGGTCCTGAACAGTCTGGAGCAGGTTTCATCAAGGTTCTCTCTGTACTTTGCTCCGTTCACCTTTCCTCGATCCTGACTAGTCTAGTGATTTTAATGAGTTACATTTATTTAAGGACTGGGGCGAAGGTTCCCCTTCCAACAGGACAACTACCCTAAGCATACAGCAAAGACAATGCAGTGTAACGACGGGTGAGTGAAATGAATGAGGAGTCAACTGCAGAGAGCGAAATGTACAGGAAAACGCTTTAATGTCCTTCGAAAAACGTAACAGGTCCAAACATGGGTGAATGCCCAAAACACTGGCGCTACACAAACCCCAAAACCTAGTTCAAACACTGGACAGCGAAACCCAAAAACAGACACGCAACATCACCACATGTAACAACTAATAATCCCGCACAAACACTAGCGGGCAAAACGAACCTAAATAGTACCCATCCCAAAACCCCAACAAGGAAACAGGTGAAAAACAATTAGACAGACATAAACGAAAAGGAAAAGGGATCGGTGGCAGCTAGTAGACCGGCGGACGACGACCGCCGAGCGCCACCCGAACAGGAAGGGGAGCCCCCTTCGGTACTATTCGTGACAGTACCCCCCTCCTGACGCGCGGCCCCCGCAGCGCGCCGACACCGGCCTCGGGGACGACCCCGGGGCGAGGTGCAGGGCGATCCGGATGGAGGCGATGGAATTCCCTTAGTATAGTTGGATCCAATATATCCCCACCGGGACCCAGCACCTCTCCTCCGGCCCGTACCCTCCCAGTCCACGAGGTACTGCAGGCCCCTCACCCGGCGTCTGGAGTCCAGAATGGACCGTATCGTGTACGCGGGGACCCCTCTATGTCCAGAGGGGGCGGAGGGGACCTCCGGAACCTCACCTTCCTGCATGGGACCAGCTACCACCGGCCTGAGGAGAGACACATGAAACGAGGGGTTAATACAATAATACGACGGAAGTAACCATCGATAACACACCTCGTTTATTCTCCTCAGGACTTTAATTGCCATACACACTGCGGACCCAGCTTCCGGCAGGGCAGGCGGAGGGGCAGGGTTTCGGGTCGAGAGCCAGACCCTATCCCCCAGTGCAAACACGGGGCCTCACTGCGGTGACGGTCAGCGCTCTTCTTCTGCCGTCCACTCGCCTGACGCAAGGACTCCTGGACGGCTTATCCAGGTCTCCTTAGAGCGCTGCAACCCACTCCTCCACCGCAGGAGCCTCGGTCCTGGCTCTGATGCCATTGTGCCAGAACCGGCTGGTACCCCAACACACACTCAAATGGTGACATGTTGGTAGAGGAGTGGCTTAGTGAGTTCTGGGCCATCTCTGCCCAGGGGATGTATCTTGACCACTCCCCTGGCCGGTCCTGGCAATAACGACCGCAGAAACCTACCCACCTCCTGGTTCACTCTCTCCAACCTGCCCATTACCTTCCGGGTGATAACCCGAGGTCAGGCTGACCGAGACCCCCAGACGCTCCATAAACGCCTTCCATACTCTGGACGTGAACTGGGGACCCCGATCAGAAACGATATCCTCGGGCACCCCGTAGTGCCGGAAGACATGGGTGAATAGTGCCTCCGCAGTCTGCAGGGCCGTAGGGAGACCGGGCAACGGGATAAGACGGCAGGACTTAGAGAACCGATCCACAGCGACCAGGATCGTCGTGTTCCCCTGAGACAGGGGAAGATCAGTAAGAAAATCCACCGATAGATGGGACCACGGCCGTTGTGGAACGGGGAGGGGTTGTAATTTCCCTCGTGGCAAATGCCTAGGAGCCTTACTCTGGGCGCAAACCGAACAGGAGGAGACATTAGAAATCGCACGTCTCTCACCAAGGTAGGCCACCAGTACTTCCCTCTAAGACTTCGCACCGTCCTCGAAATACCCGGGTGACCTGACGAGGGTAGACTATGAGCCCATCGAATCAATTGATCACGAACAGCGAGCGCCACATACCTACGACCCTCCGGGCACTGTGGAGGCGCAGGTTCCTCCCTTAGTGCCCGCTCGATGTCCGCGTCCACCTCCCATACTACCGGTGCTACCAGCTTGGCAGCCGGAATGATGGGAGTAGGATCGTGGACCGGTCATCAGTGTCGTATAGTCCGGGGACAGCGCGTCGGCCTTAGTATTGAGGGAACCTGGTCGATACGAAATCGTAAAACGAAATCGGGTGAAATACATGGCCCACCTTGCCTGACGAGGATTCAGTCTCCTAGCTGATCGGATATACTCCAGGTTACGGTGGTCAGTCCAGATGAGGAAAGGGTGCTTAGCCCCCTCAAGCCAGTGTCTCCACACCTTCAGAGCCTTAACCATGGCCAACAACTCCCTATCCCCCACATCATAATTCCGCTCCGCTGGCCCAAGCTTCTTCGAAAAAAAGGCACAGGGGCGGAGCTTCGGTGGCGTACCCGAGCGCTGGGAGAGCACAGCCCCAACCCCAGCCTCGGATGCGTCCACCTCAACCATGAACGCCAAAGAGGGGTCAGGATACGCCAACACTGGCGCGTTGGTGAACAGCGCCTTCAAACGACGGAAAGCTCTGTCCGCCTCTGCTGACCACTGCAAGCGCACCGGCCCCCCCTTCAGCAGTGAGGTAATAGGGGCCGCCACCTGACCAAAACCCCGGATAAACCTCCGGTAGTAATTGGCAAACCCTAAGAACCGCTGCACCTCCTTTACCGTGGTCGGAGTCGGCCAATTACGCACGGCATTTCCGAGGTGGAAATGCGATAACCCAGGAAGGAAACGGCTCGTTTGGAAAACTCACATTTCTCTGCCTTCACGTACAGGTCATGCTCCAGCAGTCGCCCAAGAACCTTGCGCACCAGAGACACATGCTCGGCGCGTGCAGCGGAGTAGATCAAGATGTCGTCAATATACACCACTACACCCTGTCCGTGCAGGTCTCTGAGAATCTCATCAACGAAGGATTGAAAGATGGCTGGAGCATTCTTTAACCCGTACGGCATGACGAGGTACTCATAATGGCCAGATGTGGTACTAAACGCGGTTTTCCACTCATCTCCCTCCCGAATACGCACCAGATTATATGCGCTCCTGAGGTCCAATTTCATGAAGAATCGCGCCCCGTGAAATGATTCCACCGCCGTAGCGATGAGAGGTAGTGGGTAACTAAAACCCACAGTGATGGAATTTAGACCTCGATAATCAATACACGGACGCAAACCACCCTCCTTTTTCTTCACAAAAAAGAAACTCGAGGAGACGGGTGACATGGAGGGCCGAATGTACCCCTGTCCCAGAGCTTCCGTGACATATGTCTCCATAGCCAACGTCTCCTCCTGGGACAACGGATACACGTGACTCCTGGGGAGTGCAGCGTTTACCTGGAGGTTTATCACGCAATCCCACTGTCGATGGGGTGGTAATAGGGTCGCCTTCCTCTTACTGAAGGCGATAGCCAAATCGGCATACTCAGCAGGAATGCGCACGGTGGAAACCTGGTCTGGACTCTCCACCGTTGTCGCACCGATGGAAACTCCTAAACACCTGCCTGAACACTCATCAGACCACCCCTGGAGAGCTCCCTGTCTCCACGAAATAGTAGGATTGTGAATAGCCAGCCAGGGAATCCCCAACACCACCGGAAACGCAGGTGAATCGATAAGGAACAGACTAATCCGCTCCTTATGATTTCCCTGCGTCATCATCTCCAGAGGAATCGTGGCCTCCCTGACCAGCCCTGACCCTAACGGTCGACTATCTAAGGAGTGCACGGGGAAGGGGGGTACCTTGACTAACGGAATCCTCAACCTCTGGGCGAGTCCGCGATCAATAAAATTCCCCGCTGCGCCTGAATTGACTAGCACCTTATGCTGGAGAGATGGGAAAAACCTTAGAAAACAGATTAACAAAAACATGTGACCAACAGGAAGCTCTGGGAGAGTGTGGTGCTGACTCACCTGGGGTGACCGAGGAGTGTTCTGCCTGCCCTCTCGACTCCCAGATGGACTCCTCCAGCACCGACCGGAAGTGTGCCCTCTCCGGCCACACTGGGTACAGGAGGAGCCTCCTCCTCCGGTCTCCCTAGACGCAGCCCCTCCTAGCTCCATAGGAATGGGAGCGGGGGGGGCAGGAGGTGGAACTGACAGGACCCTTTCAGAACGTCCGCGAGCAGCCAGCAGATGGTCTAGCCGGATTGACATGTCAATCAGCTCATCCAAGCTGAGCGTAGTGTCCCGACAAGCCAGTTCCCTGCGGACGTCCTCTCTTAGGCTACACCTGTAATGGTCTATCAGGGCCCTGTCGTTCCACCCGGCTCCAGCGGCCAAAGTTCGGAAGTCCAATGCAAAATCCTGCGCGCTCCTCGTCCCCTGCCGGAGATGGAACAACCTCTCAACCGCCGCTCGGCCATCCGGGGGATGATCGAACACAGCCCGGAAACGGCGGGTGAACTCCAGGTAGTGACCCCTCGCTGAGTCGGGCCCATTCCAGACGGCGTTGGCCCACTCCAGGGCCCTACCCGTCAGGCAGGAAACGAGGACATTCATGCTCTCCTCGTCCGAGGGAGCAGGCCTATGGTGGCCAGGTAGAGATCAAGTTGTAGCAGAAATCCCTGGCACCCGACCGCTGCTCCATCGTACTCCCTCGGAGGCGTGATGCGCAGGGCGCTGGCACCGGATCCCGCTGGAGGAGATGGTAGAGTTGCTGGTGGGAGGGTAGGTGGGGTAGTAGGGAGACCACTCCTCTCCCAACGGTCCATCCTCTCCATCATCTGATCCATTGCTGATCCAATGCGATGGAGGATGGACGTATGATGAAGGACTCTCTCCTCCATCGTGGGGAGAGGGGTGGTCGCTGCTCCTGCTGACTCCATCTGGTGGTGCGGGCTTCTGTAACGACGGGTGAGTGAAATGAATGAGGAGTCAACTGCAGAGAGCGAAATGTACGGGAAAACGCTTTAATGTCCTTCGAAAAACGTAACAGGTCCAAACATGGGTGAATGCCCAAAACACTGGCGCTACACAAACCCCAAAACCTTGTTACAAACACTGGACAGCGAAACCCAAAAACAGACACGCAACATCACCACACGTAACAACTAATAATCCTGCACAAACACTAGCGGGCAAAACGAACCTAAATAGTACCCATCCCAAAACCCCAACAAGGAACAGGTGAAAACAATTAGACAGACATAAACGAAAAGGAAAAAGGGATCGGTGGCAGCTAGTAGACCGGCGACGACGACCGCCGAGCACCACCCGAACAGGAAGGGGAGCCACCTTCGGTAGTATTCGTGACATGCAGAAGTGGCTTCGGAAAAGTCTATGAATGTTCTTGAGTTGCCCAGCCAGAGCCCGGACTTGAACTCGATCGATCATCTCTGGAGAGACCTGAAAATAGCTGCGCAGCGACGCTCCCCATCCAACCTGACAGAGCTTGAGAGGATCTACAGAGAAGAATTGGAGAAACTCCCCAAATACAGATGTGTCAAGCTTGTAGAGTCATACCCAAGAAGACTCGAGGCTGTAATCACTGTCAAAGATGCTTCAACAACAAAACAAGTACTGAGTAAAGGGTCTAAATACTTCGGTAAATGTGATATTTCAGTTTTTTTATACATTTGTGACATCAATATAAATTGTTTATTTTTTATTCATCAGTACAGTAATATGAGATCTGTGCATAAAATATTTACATTTGAGTAATTTAGCAGATAGTCATATCTAGAGCAACTTACAGCAAGTATATTCATCTTAAGATTGCTAGGTGAGACAACCACATATCAGTCAAATATACAGGATACCAACGTTCCATTACAGCTTAACAATGGATATATAGCGTTTTGCAACAAAACCCATTTTAATACATCTTAAATATTTGAACTAAAAAGTCTGAGAACAGTAATATTTTACAAATACGTGAAGGTAACCTTAAGCAATCATTTCTGATTTAATTAAAACACACAAATGTGAAAGTTACATGGCATTTTGGATTGTAATTCTTCATATATTTTCCCTCTGTCAGTCATCAAGTTTCTGTTTGATAAGATTTGATTGCTAATTGATTATATGCAATATGACTGTCCATATAAGGACATCCTGGATGCTGATCGGCAGAATTGTAGCTGTGACGTAGTGATCTCTATCTAGTGGGCTCTGTGAGGGTGTCAGCGTCTAGTGACAATATAAGAGGCCTGTGTTTGATGTTGCAAGTCAGTCACATTTTAACCTTCTTCACCCCGAGACAGTCTCAAGTCATAGCTTGCTACTACTACTACTACTACTACTACTACTGTAAAGCCATGAAGACTCTTGCTCTCCTCTTCTCCTTTGCATTTGTGCTGGTCTTCACTGCGCCCACTAAGACATCTGATGAGATTCATCTACTGCAGAGGATCATGAAAGAGGCTAACAAGACCCTCAATGAAGACCCAGAGGTAAGAAGATTGAAATGTTGAAATATGACAAGTACTATAATGCATTATAACTGCATTATAATCCATTGTATCTACAGTGTTATCAAATGTTGCACTGCTCTATCGGATTAGAAGGTCTCTTGTTAAAAATGAAAAGGGGTCATGAAAAAATGCCACTATTGTGACATTTAGTCATCCTTTCAGGCCCTTTTGGACCAATTAGTGCCAGCGGAATTCAAAGAAGAGCGCTGCAGGTTACACGGGGTAAGTTGCATCCATATTCTTGATGAAAATGATGAAAACAGGATCGACAGTGTGCAGGTTTCCACAGACACAGATTAAGCCTAGTCCTAGAGAATTAAAACTATGTTCAAATGGAGATTCACCGTTGAAAGAGCTCCTTAGTCCAAGAATAGGCTTATCTGTGTCCGGGAAATTGTCCCCTCATGTCCATCAGTGATATACTGTTAATGATCTGTTAACTTACTCATGTCAACACTTGTTGATGCATGCAGACACTTGTTATTGCTGACCAGAAAGTTGACAATGTATTTAAAAATTTCTACAGGCCATTTTAGCCATTACAGCAACAGATTCATCATACAACAATTAATAATTATAATAATCTCAAATTCCAGCCTAAAGATTTCTGCATAGCAAAGATCTGTCTAACATAAACAAAACGCAGTTCGGGAATACAGACAACATAGAGACAATCAGCAGAGTGCTGGAGCAGTACAATAAGGTAAGGAATCATTTAGACAAATCAACTTGGTTGAGGGGGTACTCTAGCTTGGATCGCAGATCTAAAGTGGTATGACAGCACAAACAGACTGGTACCCAGGCTAGGCTAGATTCAGTGAAACATCCAAATTGTCGCAGATAGAAATGCACGTGTCTGTTCAACACAACGTATTTTTTCTTGTAATGTTGCTCCCACTTGAACAGAGCCCTGCTCTTGTCAATCAAACAGTAACAACTACTCTGAATATTTGTCATAACAATTATGTGTAAAGAAATAAAAAATAGAATATAAAGTAACTCAAAATTTATACAGCGGTGTTCCAGACATGGATGAATCCTAGTCCTGGACTAAAAAGCACTTTAATGGAAATGCTCTTAATCTGGGTCCATGGAACTGTCTTTCCTAGTCCAGAAAACACCCCCATAATGCATTACTATTTGATTCATCCACAAAATAAATTGTGTTTCTTAACACAGGATGTATTGAACAACATGCAGGTTGTAGGCAAACACCCTGAGCCTTGTGGAAGTAGTTAGGGTTCTAAGGTAGTCTTCTGGGTTCTTTAGTCTATGGTTCTAAGTGGAATGTTCCGTTTTCTCCCCAGCTTCACCCTTCCAACTGCACTGTGAAGAAGAACGGGGACGAGGAACAGCTCCGCGCTCTCCTGATGAAGCTCTACAACTGTGCCCAAGCCATCTATGCCCGTCCCCACCCTGTCACTCATCACAAAACGACCCCAGCACTTTAAGGGGACTGATGGGAACTCTGTCGACCGTGCATAGTCCAATAACACATATGATTATTTATTGAATTGTATTTAAATGTACTATGACATTTATTTTTGTACTATTTATAAATAAATTAACTAATTGGTAAAAACATTTTTTTTTTTTTATAAATGTGGTTTATTGTTTAAGTGTTGATACAACTGCAGCAAAGATTTTCTAGATTTGACCTATTCCTGACTCTAGCCTCAAACTACATTTTATAATGTGGAATCACTGAACTGTCTGGCAGTCTCCACACTAAAGCACTGGTAAAACACAATCATTAACATTATACTGTATCGTGTGTGGACCACCGGGCAAATCGTGGAACAGGTCAACTTCGTGGCAGTGCCATGGCGTTATAGCATCAACCAATCATTCACATTTATTTTATAAAGCCCTTTTTACATCAGCAGTTGTCAAAGCGCTCTTCAGATACCCAGCCTAAAACCCCAAAGAACAAGCAATGCAGAAGCACAGTGACTAGGAAAAACTCCCTAGAAGTCAGGAAGAACCTAGAGTGGAAGAAACTTAGCATGATTCCAATCTTAAAACATGCTACACACGGCAACCAGACAAATCACACGGCAACCAGACAAATCAAAACAAGACTGAAATAAACAAAAAGATGGATGTTGAAAAAGGAACAAGAAAGAGTGAGATTAAACATGTCCAATAATTTAATAAATTATTAAGAGATACAGGGGGGCTCAGTAGATGTAAACATTTGACATACAGTATAATACAAAATAAAGACACTTTACTTCCACTAAATGCACCATAAACGATGACATGAGAATGAAGAAATAAAAGCGTAATAAATGAGTTAGTGTTTAATGGGTGAATGGTACTACTATATAGACGGGTTAGCTGACAACGTCACGAACACGACACGCACGTCGATAAGGCAGAAGTTCGTGTGGCGTAATGATTCTGAACGGTCAGATAGCTAGCAACAATGACAAGAAGCTGCCATGTGGGAATCGTAGGAGGCTGGTTTCAGCTCGTTGCATCTTCTTATTAACAACATGTCTTGTTTTGACTGATGTCACGTCTATGCTAATATGGCTGAAATTTGCTAGCTAACCAACAACTGTTAAGGATGTATTTTAGAGACAAGCGCTCATTGTGCAAATGTATTTATGTTTTCAAAGAACATTTGGAGACTAAATATAGTTTGCTATAGTTGCTCACTCGTCGGTATTGTTGCTAAACAACCAGCCCGTCTATAGAAGCGGTATGTCATGCACGTCCTATCATTCAGACATAAAGGAGGAAACTAAGTTTAACCTTTCTCGCCCAGGGGTTCCGCTAGCGGAACACCCACAACATCCCGCGAAATCCAAAAATATTTTTTAGAAATATTTAACTTCCACACATTAACAAGTCCAATACAGCAAATGGAAGATAAACATCTTGTGAATCCAGCCAACATGTCCGAGTTTTAAATGTTTTACAGCGAAAACACAATATATATTTATGTTAGCTCACAACAATAGCCAAACACACAACGCCATGTTTTCACTACAAACATAGCTTTCACAAAACCCACAAATAGAGATAAAATTAATCACTAACCTTTGAACAACTTCATCAGATGACAGTCTTATAACATCATGTTATACAATACATTTATGTTTTGTTCGAAAATGTGCATATTTATAGGTATAAATCGTGGTTTTACATTGCAGCCACCGTCACAAATAGTACCAAAACAGCCAGAATAATTACAGAGAGCAACGTGAAATACATAAATACCATCATAAAACATTTATGAAAAATACATGTTGTACAGCAAATGAAAGATAAACATCTTGTGAATCCATCCAATATTTCCGATTTTGTAAGTGTTTCACAGCGAAAACACAATATATAATTATGTTAGCTCACCACAATAGCCAAACACACAACGCCATTTATTCACCGCTAACATAGCTTTCACAAAACCCACAAATAGAGATAAAATGAATCACTAACCTTTGAACAACTTCATCAGGTGACATCATGTTATACAATACATTTATGTTTGTTCGAAAATGTGCATATTTATAGCTACGAATCGTGGTTTTACATTGTGAATACGGCACCATAATGCACCAAATTGTCCGGAGATATTTTGGACAGTCACGTAATCTAACCAAAAAACTCATCATAAACTTTGCTAAAAAATACATGTTGTACAGCAAATGAAAGATACACTGGTTCTTAATGCAACCGCTGTGTTAGATTTAAAAAAAATAACTTTAGTACAAAGTACAGCATGCAATATTCTGAGACAGCGCCCAGCCATTCTCCGCCATGTTGGAGCCAACATATTCCACAAAAATACGAAATAACATCATAAATATTCTCTTACCTTTGATGATCTTCCATCAGAATGTAGTGCAGGGAGTCCTAGTTCCACAATAAATCGTTGTTTTGTTTTAGAATGTCCATTTCTTCTGTCGAATTAGCAACTTTGGCTAGCATTGTGGAGCGCACATGTCCATCAACTCTTGACGCATGGAACGAAAAATTCCAGAAGTCACAATAAACGTCGAATAAACGGGTCAAACTCAGTTGAAAATCCATTTATGATGTTTTTCTCATATGTATCCAATAACGTCGAAGACGGAGCATTTCGTCGTGTATACCTAACGCATTGCAAAAAACAATGTAGTGTTCTCTGGTGCGCAGCTGAATACTGCCAATAGGGCGGACCTGTCACTCCAAAAGCTCTCATTTGGTCTCACATCAAGCTAGACACCCCATTCAACATTCTACTGCCTGTTGACATCTAAGTGGAAGGCGTATGAAGTGCATACAGATCCATAAATAAAAGGCAATTGAATAGGCAAGGCCTTACACAGAGCCCCATTTTCAGAACTTTCACTTCCTGTTTGGAAGTTTGCTGCCAAATGAGTTCTGTTTTACTCACAGATATAATTCAAACAGTTTTAGAAACTTCAGAGTGTTTTCTATCCAATAGTAATAATAATATGCATATCGTATGATCTAGAACAGAGTACGAGGCCGTTTAATTTGGGCACGATTTTTCCCCAAAGTGAAAACAGCGCCCCCTATTTCTAAGTTAAAGTACATTTTAGACTTCCATAAGTGTGATCCTTGAAATAAGGGAATTATGACCTGTGGTATAGATATGAATCATTTCTAGAACTCTTTTTGATTTTGACTATGTTGAAGGGTATCAGATGTATCCTAATGATGTCCTGCCATTAGAAGTGGTGGCGTCTTCATCTTAAATAACACGACTGTTGTTGTTGTCTGTAACGGCCGTCTGAAGAAGGAGTGGACCAAAGCGCAGCGTGGTAAGTGTTCATGATTTATTCATTAAACTGAACACTAAATAACAAAACAACAAAGAGAACGACCGAAACAGTTCTGTCAGGTGCAGAAACACAAAACAGAAAACAACTACCCACAAAACACAGCTGGGAAAAGGCTCCCTAAGTATGGTTCTCAATCAGAGACAACGATAGACAGCTGCCTCTGATTGAGAACCACACCCGGCCAAAACCAAAGAAGTACAAAACATAGAAAATTAACATAGAATGCCAACCCAAATCACACCCTGACCAAACCAAAATAGAGACATAAAAAGATCTCTACGGTCAGGGCGTGACAGTAACCCCCCCAAAGGTGCGGACTCCGGACGCAAAACCTGAACCCATAGGGGAGGGTCTGGGTGGGCATTTGTCCACGTTGGCGGCTCTGGTGAGGGACGTAAGACCCCGCTCCACCTCTGGCTCGGCCCACTTAGGTGGCGCCTCTAGAGCGGGGACCCTCGCCGCCGACCCCGGACTAGGGACCCTCGAAGCGGGCCCCGGACAGGAGGGAGACTCTGGCAGCTCCGGACAGGAGGGAGACTCTGGCAGCTCCGGACAGGAGGGAGACTCTGGCAGCTCCGGACAGGAGGGAGACTCTGG
Organism: Salvelinus namaycush; assembly: GCF_016432855.1. NCBI lineage: Eukaryota > Metazoa > Chordata > Actinopteri > Salmoniformes > Salmonidae > Salvelinus > Salvelinus namaycush. The sequence goes on along the minus strand of NW_024060487.1, from coordinate 6,743 downwards.
CAGCTCCGGACAGGAGGGAGACTGGCAGCTCCGGACAGGAGGGAGACTCTGGCAGCTCCGGACAGGAGGGAGACTGGCAGCTCCGGACTCACCGGGCTGGGGAGACACACAGGAGACCTGGCTCTGGGAGCAGGCACAGGACTCACCAGGCTGGGGAGACATCCAGGAGGCCTCTTCCTTGGCCGAGGCACCGATACACTGGGCCGTGGAGGCGCACTGGTGGTCTCGAGCACAGAGTTGGCCCCACCCGTTCTGGCTGGATGCCAGCTTCCACCCGGCAAATGCGGGACGCTGGCACCGAGCACACCGGCCTGTGAATGCTCCGCCTCGACACCATGAGCATCACCACACAGCACGGGGCCTGACCAGTCCCATGCTCGCCACGGTAAGCACAGGGAGTTGGCTCAGGTCTAGTACCTCACTCTGCCACACTCCCAGTGTGCCACCCCCCAAAAAATTGGGGGCTGCCTCTCGGGCTTCCTTGCCAGCCGTTTTCGTGTCACCAACTCCATTCTCCGGTATCCCTCCTCGCACTGTTCTAGAGAATCCAAGGCGGGCTCCGGCACTCTCCCTGGGTCGACCGACCACCTCTCTATCTCCTCCCAGGTTGTCTCAAACTCCAGATAGCACTGCTCACCTGTCCAGGAGTCCCTTTCACCACGCTGCTTGGTCCTTTGGTGGTGGGTAGTTCTGTCACGGCCGTCTGAAGAAGAAAGAGTGGACCAAAGCGCAGCGTGGTAAGTGTCCATGATTTATTAATAAAACTGAACACTAAATAACAAAACAACAAAGAGAACGAACAAAACCGAAACAATTCTGTCAGGTGCAGAAACACAAAACGACTACCCACAAAACACAGGTGGGAAAAGGCTACCTAAGTATGGTTCTCAATCAGAGACAACGATAGACAGCTGCCTCTGATTGAGAACCACACCCGGCCAAAACCAAAGAAATAAAACATAGAAAATGAACATAGAATGCCCACCCAAATCACACCCTGACCACACCAAAATAGAGACATAAAACGATCTCTACGGTCAGGGCGTGACATCGTCGTTGTCTTGGCAGATGATGACATAGTCACAGCTTTGCACACTCTTGGCATTCTCTCAACCAGCTTTCATCAGGTAGTCACCTGGAATGCATCTCAATTAACAGGTGTGCCTTCTTAAAAGTGAATTTGTGGAATTTCTTCCCTTAATGCGTCTGAGCCAATCAGTTGTGTTGTGACAAGATAGCCCTATTTGGTCAAATACCAAGTCCATATTATGGCAAGAACAGCTCAAATAAGCAAAGAGAAACGACAGTCCATCATTAGTTTAAGACATTTCAAGGTCTTTGAACGTTTCTTCAAGTGCAGTCGCAAAAACCATCAAGAGCTATGATGAAATCGGCTCTAATGAGGACCGTCACAGGAATGGAAGACCCAGAGTTACCTCTGCTGCAGAGGATAAGTTCATTAGAATTACCAGCCTCAGAAATTGCAGCCCAAATAATTCTTCACAGAGTTCAAGTAACAGACACATCTCAACATCAACTGTTCAGAGGAGACTGTGTGAATCAGGCCTTCATGGTCGAATTGCTGCAAAGAAACCACTACTAAAGGACATCAATAAGAAGAAGAGACTTGCTTGGGCCAAGAAACCCGAGCAATGGACAATAGACCGGTGGAAATGTATCATTTGGGGTGGAGTCCAAATTTGAGATTTCCAACCGGAGTGTCTTTGTGAGATGTGGTGTTGGTGAACGGATGATCTCCGCATGTGTATTTCCCACCGTAAAGCATGGAGGAGGGGGTGTTATGGTGTGGGGGTGCTATTCTGGTGACACTGTCTGTGATTTATTTAGAATTCAAGGCACACTTAACCAGCATGGCTACCACAGCATTATGCAGTGATACGCCTTCCCATCTGGATTGGGCTTAGTCCCACTATCATTTGTTTTTCAACAGGACAATAACCCAACACACCTCCAGGCTGTGTAAGGGCTATTTGACCAAGAAGGAGAGTGATGGAGTGCTGCATCAGGTGACCTGGCCTCCACAATCCCCCGACCTCAACCAAATTGAGATGGTTTGGGATGAGTCAGACCGCAGAGTGAAGGAAAAGCAGCCAACAAGTGCTCAGCATATGTGGGAACTCCTTCAAGACGGTTGGAAAATCATTCCAGAGGAAGCTGGTTGAGAGAATGCCAAGAGTGTGCAAAGCTGTCATCAAGGCAGAGGGTGGCTACTTTGAAGAATCTCAAATCTAAAATATTTTTGGATTTGTTTAACACTTGATGATTCCATATGTGTTATTTCACATTTTTAATGTCTTCACTATTTTTCTACAATGTAGAAAATAGTCAAAATGAAGAAAAACCCTTGAAAGAGTAGGTGTTCTAAAACTTTTGACCGGTAGTGTAAGTATTCAGACCCTTTACTCAGTACTTTGTTGAAACACCTTTGGAAGCGATTACAACATTGAGTCTTCTTCGGTATGACACTACAAGCTTGGCACACTTGTATTTGGGGAGTTTCTCCCATTCTTCTGTGTAGATCCTTAGAAGTTATGACAGGTTTGATGGGGAGAGTAGCTGCACAGCTGTTTTCAGGTCTCTCCAGAGATGTTCAATCGGGTTCAAATCCGGGCTCTGGCTGGGCCACTCAAGCACATTCAAAGACTTGTCTCTAAACCACTCCTGCTTTTTCTTGGCTGTGTGCTTAGGGCCGTTGTCCTGTTGGAAGATGAAGCTTCGCCCAAGTCTGAGGTCCTGAACAGTCTGGAGCAGGTTTTCATCAAGGTTCTCTCTGTACTTTGCTCCGTTCACCTTTCCCTCGATCCTGACTAGTCTCGTGATTTTAATGAGTTACATTTATTTAAGGGCTGGGGCGAAGGTTCCCCTTCCAACAGGACAACTACCCTAAGCATACAGCAAAGACAACGCAGAAGTGGCTTCGGAAAAGTCTATGAATGTTCTTGAGTTGCCCAGCCAGAGCCCGGACTTGAACTCGATCGATCATCTCTGGAGAGACCTGAAAATAGCTGCGCAGCGACGCTCCACATCCAACCTGACAGAGCTTGAGAGGATCTGTAGAGAAGAATTGGAGAAACTCCCCAAATACAGATGTGCCAAGCTTGTAGAGTCATACCCAAGAAGAGTCGCGGCTGTAATCACTGTCAAAGATGCTTCAACAACAAAACAAGTACTGAGTAAAGGGTCTAAATACTTCGGTAAATGTGATATTTCAGTTTTTTTTATACATTTGTGACATCAATATACATTGTTTATTTTTATTCATCAGTACAGTAATATGAGATCTGTGCATAAAATATTTACATTTGAGTAATTTAGCAGATAGTCATATTTAGAGCAACTTACAGTCAGTACATTCATCTTCAGATAGCTAGGTGGGACAACCACATATCACAGTCAAATATAGAGGATATGAACATTCCAGCTTAACAATGGATATATAGCGTTTTGCAACAAAACCCATTTTAATACATCTTAAATACTTGAACTAAAAAGTCTGAGAACAGTAATATTTTACAAATACGTGAAGGTAACCTTAAGCAATCATTTCTGATTTAATTAAAACACACAAATGTGAAAGTTACATGGCATTTTGGATTGTAATTCTTCATATATTTTCCCTCTGTCAGTCATCAAGTTTCTGTTTGATAAGATTTGATTGCTAATTGATTATATGCAATATGACTGTCCATATAAGGACATCCTGGATGCTGATCGGCAGAATTGTAGCTGTGACGTAGTGATCTCTATCTAGTGGGCTCTGTGAGGGTGTCAGCGTCTAGTGACAATATAAGAGGCCTGTGTTTGATGTTGCAAGTCAGTCACATTTTAACCTTCTTCACCCCGAGACAGTCTCAAGTCATAGCCTGCTACTACTACTACTACTACTACTACTACTGTAAAGCCATGAAGACTCTTGCTCTCCTCTTCTCCTTTGCATTTGTGCTGGTCTTCACTGCGCCCACTAAGACATCTGATGAGATTCATCTACTGCAGAGGATCATGAAAGAGGCTATCAAGACCCTCAATGAAGACCCAGAGGTAAGAAGATTGAAATGTTGAAATATGACAAGTACTATAATGCATTATAACTGCATTATAATCCATTGTATCTACAGTGTTTTCAAATGCTGCACTGCTCTATCGGATTAGAAGGTCTCTTGTTAAAAATGAAAAGGGGTCATGAAAAAATGCCACTATTGTGACATTTAGTCATCCTTTCAGGCCCTTTTGGACCAATTAGTGCCAGCGGAATTCAATCAAGATCGCTGCAGGTTACACGGGGTAAGTTGCATCCATATTCTTGATGAAAATGATGAAAACATGATCGTGTGCAGGTTTCCACAGACACAGATTAAGCCTAGTCCTAGAGAATTAAAACTATGTTCAAATGGAGATTCACCGTTGAAAGAGCTCCTTAGTCCAAGAATAGGCTTATCTGTGTCCGGGAAATTGTCCCCTCATGTCCATCAGTGATAACTACTGTTAATTGATCTGTTAACTTACTCATGTCAACACTTGTTGATGCATGCAGACACTTGTTATTGCTGACCAGAAAGTTGACAATGTATTTAAAAATTTCCTACAGGCTATTTTAGCCATTACAGCAACAGATTCATCATACAACAATTAATAATTATAATAATCTCAAATTCCAGCCTAAAGATTTCTGCATAGCAAAGAAGATTCTGTCTAACATAAACAAAACGCAGTTCGGGAATACAGACAACATAGAGACAATCAGCAGAGTGCTGGAGCAGTACAATAAGGTAAGGAATCATTTAGACAAATCAACTTGGTTGAGGGGGTACTCTAGCTTGGATCGCAGATCTAAAGTGGTATGACAGCACAAACAGACTGGTACCCAGGCTAGGCTAGATTCAGTGAAACATCCAAATTGTCGCAGATAGAAATGCACGTGTCTGTTCAACACAACGTATTTTTTTCTTGTAATGTTGCTCCCACTTGAACAGAGCCCTGCTCTTGTCAATCAAACAGTAACAACTACTCTGAATATTTGTCATAACAATTATGTGTAAAGAAATAAAAAATAGAATATAAAGTAACTCAAAACTTATACAGCGGTGTTCCAGACATGGATGAATCCTAGTCCTGGACTAAAAAGCACTTTTTTAATGGAAATGCTCTTAATCTGGGTCCATGGAACTGTCTGTATCCTAGTCCAGAAAAACACCCCCATAATGCATTACTATTTGATTCATCCACAAAATAAATTGTGTTTCTTAACACAGGATGTATTGAACAACATGCAGGTTGTAGGCAAACACCCTGAGCCTTGTGGAAGTAGTTAGGGTTCTAAGGTAGTCTTCTGGGTTCTTTAGTCTATGGTTCTAAGTGGAATGTTCCGTTTTCTCCCCAGCTTCACCCTTCCAACTGCACTGTGAAGAAGAACGGGGACGAGGAACAGCTCCGCGCTCTCCTGATGAAGCTCTACAACTGTGCCCAAGCCATCTATGCCCGTCCCCACCCTGTCACTCATCACAAAACGACCCCAGCACTTTAAGGGGACTGATGGGAACTCTGTCGACCGTGCATAGTCCAATAACACATATGATTATTTATTGAATTGTATTTAAATGTACTATGACATTTATTTTTGTACTATTTATAAATAAATTAACTAATTGGTAAAAACATTTTTTTTTTTAATAAATGTGGTTTATTGTTTAAGTGTTGATACAACTGCAGCAAAGATTTTCTAGATTTGACCTATTCCTGACTCTAGCCTCAAACTACATTTTATAATGTGGAATCACTGAACTGTCTGGCAGTCTCCACACTAAAGCACTGGTAAAACACAATCATTAACATTATACTGTATCGTGTGTGGACCAGGGCAAATCGTGGAACAGGTCAACTTCGTGGCAGTGCCATGGCGTTATAGCATCAACCAATCATTCACATTTATTTTATAAAGCCCTTTTTACATCAGCAGTTGTCAAAGCGCTCTTCAGATACCCAGCCTAAAACCCCAAAGAACAAGCAATGCAGAAGCACAGTGACTAGGAAAAACTCCCTAGAAGTCAGGAAGAACCTAGAGTGGAAGAAACTTAGCATGATTCCAATCTTAAAACATGCTACACACGGCAACCAGACAAATCACACGGCAACCAGACAAATCAAAACAAGACTGAAATAAACAAAAAGATGGATGTTGAAAAAGGAACAAGAAAGAGTGAGATTAAACATGTCCAATAATTTAATAAAATTAAGAGATACAGGGGGGCTCAGTAGATGTAAACATTTGACATACAGTATAATACAAAATAAAGACACTTTGCTTCCACTACAATGCACCATAAACGATGACATGAGAATGAAGAAATAAAAGCGTAATAAATGAGTTAGTGTTTAATGGGTGAATGGTACTACTATATAGACGGGTTAGCTGACAACGTCACGAACACGACACGCACGTCGATAAGGCAGAAGTTCGTGTGGCGTAATGATTCTGAACGGTCAGATAGCTAGCAACAATGACAAGAAGCTGCCATGTGGGAATCGTAGGAGGCTGGTTTCAGCTCGTTGCATCTTCTTATTAACAACATGTCTTGTTTTGACTGATGTCACGTCTATGCTAATATGGCTGAAATTTGCTAGCTAACCAACAACTGTTAATGATGTATTTTAGAGACAAGCGCTCATTGTGCAAATGTATTTATGTTTTCAAAGAACATTTGGAGACTAAATATAGTTACACAATA
>NW_024060486.1:217500-222738 GCF_016432855.1 Salvelinus namaycush | reverse complement strand
TGTTGATAGAGATAGGTGATATCAGAACAATACTGTTGATAGAGAGGTGATATCAGAACATACTGTTGATAGAGAGGTGATATCAGAACAATACTGTTGATAGAGAGGTGATATCAGAACAATACTGTTGATAGAGAGGTGATATCAGAACAATACTGTTGATAGGGAGGTGATATCAGAACAATACTGTTGATAGAGAAGTGATATCAGAACAATACTCGTGATAGAGAGGTGATATCAGAAAAATACTCTTGTAGAGAGAGTGATATCAGAACAATACTGTTGATAGAGAGGTGATATCAGAACAATACTGTTGATAGAGAGGTGATATCAGAACACTACTGTTGATAGAGAGGTGATATCAGAACAATACTGTTGATAGAGAGGTGATGTCATAACAATCCGTTGATAGAGAGGTGATATCATAACACTACTGTTGATAGAGAGGTGATATCAGAACACTACTGTTGATAGAGAGGTGATATCAGAACAATACTGTTGATAGAGAGGTGATATCAGAACAATACTGTTGATAGAGAGGTGATATCAGAACAATACTGTTGGTAGAGAGGTGATATCAGAACACTACTGTTGATAGAGGTAATATCAGAACACTACTGTTGATAGAGAGGTGATATCAGAACACTACTGTTGATAGAGAGGTGATATCAGAACATACTTAGTTGATAGAGAGGTGATATCAGACCATTACTGCTGGATAGAGAGGTGATATCAGAACAATACTGTTGATAGAAAGGTGATATCAGAACACTACTGTTGATAGATAGGTGATATCAGAACAATACTGTTGATAGGGAGGTGATATCAGAACATTACTGTTGATAGAGAGGTGATATCAGAACAATACCGTTGATAGAGAGGTGATATCAGAACACTACTGTTGATAGAGAGGTGATATCATAACAATACTGTTGATAGAGAGGTGATATCATAACACTACTGTTGATAGAGAGGTGATATCAGAACAATACTGTTGATAGAGAGGTGATATCATAACAATACTGTTGATATAGAGGTGATATCAGAACAATACTGCTGATAGAGATGTGATATCAGAACACTACTGTTGATAGGGAGGTGATATCAGAACAATACTGTTGGTAGAGAGGTGATATCAGAACAATACTGTTGGTAGAGAGGTGATATCATAACAATACTGTTGATAGAGAGGTGATATCATAACAATACCGTTGATAGAGAGGTGATATCATAACACTACTGTTGATAGATAGGTGATATCAGAACAATACTGTTGATAGAGAGGTGATATCAGAACAATACTGTTGATAGAGAGGTGATATCAGAACAATACTGTTGATAGAGATGTGATATCAGAACAATACTGTTGATGGAGAGGTGATATCAGAACAATACTGTTGATAGGGAGGTGATATCAGAACAATACTGTTGATAGAGATGTGATATCAGAACAATACTGTTGATAGAGAGGTGATATCAGAACAATACTGTTAATAGAGAGGTGATATCATAACAATACTGCTTATAGAGAGGTGATATCAGAACAATACTGTTGATAGAGAGGTGATATCAGAACAATACTGTTGATAGAGAGGGGATATCAGAACAATACTGTTGATAGAGAGGTGATATCAGAACAATACTGTTGATAGAGAGGTGATATCAGAACAATACTCTTGATAGAGAGGTGATATCAGAACAATACTGTTGATAGAGAGGTGATATCAGAACAATACTGTTGATAGAGATGTGATATCAGAACAATACTGTTGATAGAGAGGTGATATCAGAACAATACTGTTGATAGAGAGGTGATATCAGAACAATACTGTTAATAGAGAGGTGTTATCATAACAATACTGCTGATAGATAGGTGATATCAGAACAATACTGTTGATAGAGAAGTGATATCAGAACACTACTGTTGATAGGGAGGTGATATCAGAACAATACTGTTGATAGAGAGGTGATATCAGAACATTACTGTTGATAGCGAGAGGATATGAGAACAATAATGTTGATAGATAGGTGATATCAGAACAATACTGTTGATAGAGAGGTGATATCAGAACAATACTGTTGATAGAGAGGTGATATCAGAACAATACTGTTGATAGAGAGGTGATATCAGAACAATACTGTTGATAGAGAGGTGATATCAGAACAATACTGTTGATAGGGAGGTGATATCAGAACAATACTGTTGATAGAGAAGTGATATCAGAACAATACCGTTGATAGAGAGGTGATATCAGAAAAATACTGTTGGTAGAGAGGTGATATCAGAACAATACTGTTGATAGAGAGGTGATATCAGAACAATACTGTTGATAGAGAGGTGATATCAGAACACTACTGTTGATAGAGAGGTGATATCAGAACAATACTGTTGATAGAGAGGTGATGTCATAACAATACCGTTGATAGAGAGGTGATATCATAACACTACTGTTGATAGAGAGGTGATATCAGAACACTACTGTTGATAGAGAGGTGATATCAGAACAATACTGTTGATAGAGAGGTGATATCAGAACAATACTGTTGGTAGAGAGGTGATATCATAACAATACTGTTGGTAGAGAGGTGATATCAGAACACTACTGTTGATAGAGGTAATATCAGAACACTACTGTTGATAGAGAGGTGATATCATAACAATACTGCTGATAGAGAGGTGATATCAGAACAATACTGTTGGTAGAGAGGTGATATCATAACAATGCTGCTGATAGAGAGGTGATATCAGAACAATACTGTTGATAGAGAGGTGATGTCAGAACAATACTGTTGATAGAGATGTGATATCAGAACAATACTGTTGATAGAGAGGTGATATCAGAACAATACTGTTGATAGGGAGGTGATATCAGAACAATACTGTTGCTAGAGAGGTGATATCAAAACAATACTGTTGATAGAGGTGATATCAGAACACTACTGTTGATAGAGAGGTAATATCAGAACAATACCGTTGATAGAGAGTGATATCAGAACAATACTGTTGGTAGAGAGGTGATATCAGAACAATACCGTTGATAGAGAGTGATATCAGAACAATACTGTTGATAGAGAGGTGATATCAGAACAATACCGTTGATAGAGAGTGATATCAGAACACTACTGTTGATAGAAAGGTGATATCAGAACAATACTGTTGATAGAAAGGTGATATCAGAACACTACTGTTGATAGATAGGTGATATCAGAACAATACTGTTGATAGAGAGGTGATATCAGAACACTACTGTTGATAGGGAGGTGATATCAGAACAATACTGTTGATAGAGAGGTGATATCAGAACACTACTGTTGATAGCGAGAGGATATGAGAACAATAATGTTGATAGATAGGTGATATCAGAACAATACTGTTGATAGAGAGGTGATATCAGAACAATACTGTTGATAGAGAGATGATATCAGAACAATACTGTTGATAGAGAGGTGATATCAGAACAATACTGTTGATAGAGAGGTGATATCAGAACAATACTGTTGATAGGGAGGTGATATCAGAACAATACTGTTGATAGAGAAGTGATATAAGAACAATACCGTTGATAGAGAGGTGATATCAGAACAATACTGTTGATAGAGAGGTGATATCAGAACAATACTGTTGATAGAGAGGTGATATCAGAACAATACTGTTGATAGAGAGGTGATATCAGAACACTACTGTTGATAGAGAGGTGATATCAGAACAATACCGTTGATAGAGAGGTGATATCATAACACTACTGTTGATAGAGAGGTGATATCAGAACACTACTGTTGATAGAGGTAATATCAGAACAATACCGTTGATAGAGAGGTGATATCAGAACATTACTGATGGTAGAGAGGTGATATCAGAACAATACTGTTGATAGAAAGGTGATATCAGAACACTACTGTTGATAGATAGGTGATATCAGAACAATACTGTTGATAGGGAGGTGATATCAGAACATTACTGTTGATAGAGAGGTGATATCAGAACAATACCGTTGATAGAGAGGTGATATCAGAACACTACTGTTGATAGAGAGGTGATATCATAACAATACTGTTGATAGAGAGGTGATATCATAACACTACTGTTGATAGAGAGGTGATATCAGAACAATACTGTTGATAGAGAGGTGATATCATAACAATACTGTTGATATAGAGGTGATATCAGAACAATACTGCTGATAGAGATGTGATATCAGAACACTACTGTTGATAGGGAGGTGATATCAGAACAATACTGTTGGTAGAGAGGTGATATCAGAACAATACTGTTGGTAGAGAGGTGATATCATAACAATACTGTTGATAGAGAGGTGATATCATAACAATACCGTTGATAGAGAGGTGATATCATAACACTACTGTTGATAGATAGGTGATATCAGAACAATACTGTTGATAGAGAGGTGATATCAGAACAATACTGTTGATAGAGAGGTGATATCAGAACAATACTGTTGATAGAGATGTGATATCAGAACAATACTGTTGATGGAGAGGTGATATCAGAACAATACTGTTGATAGGGAGGTGATATCAGAACAATACTGTTGATAGAGATGTGATATCAGAACAATACTGTTGATAGAGAGGTGATATCAGAACAATACTGTTAATAGAGAGGTGATATCATAACAATACTGCTTATAGAGAGGTGATATCAGAACAATACTGTTGATAGAGAGGTGATATCAGAACAATACTGTTGATAGAGAGGGGATATCAGAACAATACTGTTGATAGAGAGGTGATATCAGAACAATACTGTTGATAGAGAGGTGATATCAGAACAATACTCTTGATAGAGAGGTGATATCAGAACAATACTGTTGATAGAGAGGTGATATCAGAACAATACTGTTGATAGAGATGTGATATCAGAACAATACTGTTGATAGAGAGGTGATATCAGAACAATACTGTTGATAGAGAGGTGATATCAGAACAATACTGTTAATAGAGAGGTGTTATCATAACAATACTGCTGATAGAGAGGTGATATCAGAACAATACTGTTGATAGGGAGGTGATATCAGAACAATACTGTTGCTAGAGAGGTGATATCAAAACAATACTGTTGATAGAGGTGATATCAGAACACTACTGTTGATAGAGAGGTAATATCAGAACAATACCGTTGATAGAGAGTGATATCAGAACAATACTGTTGGTAGAGAGGTGATATCAGAACAATACCGTTGATAGAGAGTGATATCAGAACAATACTGTTGATAGAGA